>NC_091567.1:30284439-30316939 GCF_042767895.1 Penaeus vannamei
TAACAATAGCGAATGATTAAGAAAAAGGCATATGGCAATATACAAGAATAACGCAAGATAACGAAATATGAGAAGGCAGTTTAAGTTCAAGTGTAAATTAATCACAAAAAAATAATAATAATAATAATAAAAAATAATGTATACAAAGAAAAAATATATTAAAAAGAACACCTCTTCCCCTCCTCCCCCCCAAAGAAAAAAAAAGAAAAAAAGACAATAATATGAAAATATGACAAAAAAAAATTATCTATCCTCTGTCTCAGGTACAGCTTAATCACTATAACCTCTGACACGCTTAGCAGTATCCTCTTCAAAACCATAAAAACGTAAGCAAAAGATGGTAGAAAATAAATGTCATCTCTCCATTATAATGATTGAAAAAATTAAATTCCGTCGCATGAGAAGAGATGGAGAAATGGGAGGAAGGATTTTCTTAAAATAAAACCGGCAATGCATTATAAGGATAGGATACGAATTGACTTTGCTACATGTGGTTATGGGAAAAAAATCGACTCTTGAAGAAAAAAGCATATGCATTGGTGGTTTTTGGCACGTTTTCTTTGGATGTGCTAGGTAGATGTCAACTCCCGCCACCGGATGTAATTATTATTCTGGTCTTTATGTATGTTAAATGAGTATTGCTCGTAATGACGGTACTTTAAAGGTTGTGGAATATAATCAATGGCTATTCTAAGGTGCTGATGATGTTATTCAAGTACAATGCAGTGACATTGAGTGATATTTCGTTTTGTCTCCAGGTTTTCAACTACTCAAACTGTAATTATTTCTTTCCTATTATTTGCGTTAGGGAGATTTACATATAACTATGGTATATCTGAGGTTGTGGCACAAATTCAATAGCCATTGCAATGTGTTTGAGATCAATTAATGTGCAATGCGGTTACTTAGAGTCAAATTTCGTTTTGTGCCTTTCTGCTCATGCCCTGAAAAAGCATCAGAGAGTCTGCGCGAGGAGTGTAAATAACTTATTGTTCCGGCTACTGGCAGCTACGAGAAATACACGAATTTCGACCTTCCCACGGACTTGTGAGTTTCACCCATACTATTAAACTATGTAAGATAATGTTGTGAACATTGGGCCGTCTTTTAAAATGAGGACTGGCCCGAAACAAACCCCCATCGACCCGAAATTTGGAACACCAACAACGCGAAGGGATTGGAGAGTCAACAGCGTGTCTCCTGCGCATTTGATCGACCATTTCGTGCACCGAAGGAAGACTTCAACGCCGAACTGACATCACTTGGATTTTTATCAAGGTAAGACCTATAAGAACAGCAGTTTTTTATGTGTATTAACCTCCTAATTATTTTATAATTATTATTGTTTTGTTATTATGATTATGATAATTGATATTGTGATAATTGTTGTTGTTGTTCATGTTCCTATTATCATAATAATGATAATGATAATAATAATTATTATAATTATCAGTAAGAAGAAGAATTTTATTATTATTACGATTATGATAATGATATTATTGATAATAATGATTATTATTATAATGGTAATAATTATAATAAATATTATTCTTTTTACTGATACTATTATTATTTTGATTATAATCTTCATTATTATTTCTTTATTTTTACCATTGTTATGATCATTATTATTGTTGTTATTTTTAGCCATTTTTATTATTATAATTATTAATTTTATTCTTACTATGACTATCGTTATTCTTTTGACTATCATCAATGTTAATATAATTATCAACATCACTATTCTCATTATTATCATTATTGTCATATTTATCATTAATATTATTGTTATCATTATCATTATTATCATCTTCATATCATCACTGATCTTATGATGATGATGATGATGATTATCATTGATATCATTTGTTATTATTTTTGTTACTATAAATACTGTTATTATTATCATGATAAGTATTTTAGGATTATTGTTATTGTTGTAATTGTCACTATTATTTTTATTATCATCATCATTATTATTAGTAGTAGTAGTATTAGTATTATTATTATTATTGCTATTACTGCCATCATTATTGATATTTTTGTTATTATCATTATTGTTATCATCATCATCATCAACAACAAAACATCATCATCATTATCATTATTATTATTAATTTTATTATCATTATTACTGTTAGCATTATTACTTTTATCTTCGTCATTATTATTATTGTTATATTATCATTGATATCTTTATCATTGTCATCATCATCATCATTATCATCATTATCATCATTATCATTACCATTATCATCATCAATATTATTATCATTATTATTATTAGTAGTAGTAGTAGTAGTAGTATTGATAACATAATTGTCATGATTATCATTATTTATTATCATCATCATTATCAGTTATTATTATCATTATTATCATTATCACTATCATCCTCATCCTCATCATTGTTATCATTATTATTTTTTCCATTATTATTATTATTATTGATTTTATTATTATTTTCATTATTATTATCATTATTATTGTTGTTATTATTATCATTATTATTGTTTTTACCATTATTATTGTCATCTAAATAATTATCATAATTATTACTTCTCTTATTATTTTTTGTCACAAATTATTATCACTATTATCATTATTAGCATTATTATTTACATTATTATTTGCATTGTTATTAGTGCTAATTTTATTATCATCATTATTTTCATTGATAGTTTTAAAATTATCATTGTATTTATATTTTTGTTCTTATTCTTTTTCTTATTCTCATTATTATTATTATTCTGCATTATTATTTTGATTATCTATTGTTATTCTATTTTGTTGTTATGATTAGTATCATTTATTGTTATTGTTGTTATCATTATTATTGATATTCCTATTATTATTAATGATATTGTTATGTTTAGTATGTTTGTTATTTTCCTTTTCATTATAGCTACCAGTATTGTTATTATGATCATAATTATAATCATCAATGTCAGTATTATAATCGCTAGCATTATTATTATTATTATCATTATTATTATTAGTATTAGTAGTAGTAGTAGTTGTAGTGCTATTAGTATTACTATCATTACTACTATTATCATTATTATTATTATTTTTATTATCATCATCATCATCATCATCATCATTACCATTATTATAAGTACTTTCATCATTTTTGTTATTATTATAGTTATGATTGTTTATTATTATTGTTGTCATTATGATCATCATTATTATTTTTTGCCTTTATTATCATTATCACTGTTGCCATTGTTGTTATGATCAATATTATCACACACACACACACACACACACACACACACACACACACACACACACACACAC
This sequence comes from Penaeus vannamei, assembly GCF_042767895.1. Taxonomy (NCBI): domain Eukaryota; kingdom Metazoa; phylum Arthropoda; class Malacostraca; order Decapoda; family Penaeidae; genus Penaeus; species Penaeus vannamei. Next base: position 30,287,743 of record NC_091567.1, read on the forward strand.
ACACACACACACACACACACACACACAGAAACAAATGTTGGCTTTTAGAAATATTTTACAGATATATCAAACCACGTCGAGATCATTATCAACTGAAGTAATCTTTATCCTTTGCAACTTGCAACCAGCCTCCGTGGCTCAGTGGTACCGCCTCTGGCCCGGAGACGGCGGCCGCGAGATCGAATCCCGCGAAGCCAAGCGTGAGGTGCTCACGCGCAGGCGCCGTCGGGGTAGCTTTTACTTTTTTTGTAAGTACTGACATTGTTGTTTTTATTACTGTTTTAATTTTCTTCGATATCATCATTGTTTTAGCATTGTCAATATTTTTTTCGTTACTATTGTTTTGAACACCCTTGTTATTATTATTATTTTGTTTGTTTTTTATTGTCATTTTTATCATTAACATTGTTGTTATTGCGATTTTTTGTTTGTTTTTATTATAGTGATAGTAATAATGATACTGTTAATAGCGATAACAATTTTGTTATTATTTTGATTACTATTGTTATTGTTATAATTATTTTTGTAAGTATAGCTATCATTATTATTCTGATTATCATGAAAATAACAGTTCTCATTAATCCCATTATTATCATGCTTGTCATTTATATTGTTGTTATAATTATTATAACTATCATCATCATCATCATCATAATCAATCATTGTCACTATTATGATTTTCATTATTACTGCTAATGCCTCTGTTATCAATATCATTATTATCATTATTCTTATCATTGCTATTACCATAACTATTAACATTAATACGATTTATTCTAATTATATTTGTTATTATAATTGTTGTTTTATCATAACCTTCATTATTATCACATGATTATTGTTATTATCATCATTATCATTCTTGTTCTTATTATTATCTTTAGTATCATTACTATCATCATCATAACTATTATTACCTTCATCATTATTATCATATTTGCTATCTTTATAATTATCATTTTCATTATTAAAGTTATTACCAATATTATTATTATCAATGTTATTGTTATTATGATTGATATTGTTTTCCTGGTTGACATAATTATTACATCTTTATATATTATTATTATTATTATTGTTATCATCATTGTCAGTCTTATCATTATCATTATTATTTTTATTATTATTATTTTTATCATCCTCACCACTGCTGACCTTTTTTTCATTATATTTTATTTATCATTAATACTAGTATAAAAAATGATAGTTATTATTTTTGATATGTGAATATTATCATTATCACCTTCATTATCAAAATCCTCATCATCATTATTATGATCATTATTACTTTTATTATCATTATTTTTACAGTATTATCGATATTATCATATTATAACTATAAACATTGCTTTCACTATTACTATTTCAATTATGATTATATTCATCATTATATTTTTATAACCATCAGTGTTGTCATCTAAAGCATTAAATCATTTAAATTAAATCATCATCATTATTACTTTTATTATTATTATAATAACTATTAGCACTATTGTTGTTTTTGATATTATAATTATGATTATTATTATTATTTTTATTATCACTATTATTATTTTCTTTATTATTGTTGTTGCTACTTTTATTAGTATTGTTATTATCTTATTATCATTGTTATTGCTATGATTATCATTGTCATCATTATTATTATAATTATCGCACACACACACACACACACACACACACACACACACACACACACACACACACACACACACACACACACACACACACACACACACACACACACACACACACACACACACGATTTACCCATGTTGGCTTTTAGAATTGTTTCACTCTAAGATCTAAACAAGTCGATTGAAGTAATCCTAATCTCTAGCAATTTGCAACCAACCTCCGTGGCTCAGTGGTACCGCCTCTGGCCCGGAGACGGCGGCCGCGAGATCGAATCTCGCGATGCCAAGCGTGAGGTGCTCACGCGCAGGCGCCGTCGGGGTTTTAGTAACTTTTAGTATCATCAGGATTGTTTTTATGGTTGGTAGCATTATCTTCGCTGTTATCATTATTTGTTTCAGCATTATCATTTTTTCGTTATTGTTTTGAACGTCCTTGTTATTATAATTATTATGCTCTTTATTATTTTTATCATTGTGTAGTTGTTACTATTGTTATTATTATAATTATTTTTGTTTTTTATTATAGTCGCCATTATAATGATAGTAATAATGATAGTAATAGTGGTAACAATATTGTTTTTTTATTACTATTGTTGTTATTATTATTTTTATTATTTTTGTTAGTATGGCTATCATCATTATTAATGAGAATAGTCATTAAAAAGACAATTCCCATTAATCTCATTATTATTGTGCTTGGCATTGATATTGTTATTATTAATATTATTATTATTATTATTATTGTTATTATTATTATTATTATTATTATTATTATTATTATTATTATTATTATTATTATTAATATTATTATTATTACCATCTTCATGATCATAATCATCATTATTACCATCTTCATGATCATAATCATCATTATTATCACTATCATGATTTTCATTATTACTACTAATGCCTCTATTATCAATATCATCATTATCATTTTTGTTATCATTATTATTACCATAATTATCATCATCAATATGATATATTATAATTGTTTTTGTTATTTTGATTGTTATTATCATTGCCATCATCATTATTACATAATTATTGTTATTGTTATTATCATTAGTAGTAATAGTATTATTTTATTATCATTATAACTATCATGATGATCATTCCTGCTAGACTTATCATCATCTTTATGCTTATTATCAATGATATCACCAATATCATTCTTATCACTGTGATTGTTATTATGATTGATATTGTTTTCCTGATTGTCATAATTATTATTATCATTATTATTATTGTTATCATCATCATTGTCAGTGTTATCATTATCATTATTGTTATTATCTTTATCATCCTCATCACTGCTGTCATTTTTTTCATTATTATTTTCTTATCATAAGTACAATTTTTTTATATTTACATATTATTATCATTGTCATTATCAGTATCATAATCATCCTCATTATTATCATTATTGTTACAATGTTATTGATATCATCATCATAACTATCATTATTGGTATTACTATTGCTATTTCAATTATGATTATATTCATCATTTTTTTATTACCATCACTGTTGTTCTCTAAGTCATTGGTATCATAACTATTACTTCTATTGTTATCATTATTACTATTATCACCATTATTGTTATTCTTATTGTAATTCTTCTTATTATTATCATTATTATCATTATTGTTATTATTATGATGATTATTGTTACTTGTATTAGTATTGTTATCATCTTTATTATCATTTAAGTTTCATTGTTATTGAAATAATTATCACTGTCATCATTAATATTGTTATTATTGATAATATTATTATTATTATTATTATTATTGTACTTATCTTTATCATCATTATTGTTATTGATAATATAATTATTATCATTGTTTCATTTCCTTTATCATTATTATTATCATTATTATTACTATTATTATTATTATTATTATTATTATTATTATTATTATTATTATTATTATTATCATTATTATTATCATTATTATTACTATTATTGTTATTATCATCATCATCATCATCATCATCATCATTATTATTATTATTATTATTATTATCATTATTGTTACTATTATTATTATTATTGTTATTATCATTATTATTATTATTATTATCATTTTAATTAATCTTATTATGATGATGTTAATGATTATCATTGGCATTATCATTATTTTATTATAAATATTATTTTTGTTATTATTATGATTTTCATTGTTATTGTATTTCTGTTTTTTATTGTTATTAATTTTATTGTCATTATGATAATAATTTTTATTATTGCTCAATTTTTCTTATAATGAATATTACCATTATATTTGTTATGTTTGATAAGTTTATTCTAATTTTTATCATAATTTTTATTATGATTATTATTATCATTATAAGCATTATTGTCATTATTATAATCACTATCATTATTATGGTTACCATCAATGATACTACTATTGTTGTTGTTCTTATTATCATTGTTATTATTTTCATTATTATTATTACCATCATCATCATCATTAGTAGTAGTAGTAGTACTATTATTGTTGGTTTTTAGAATAGTTATACAGATAGATATAATAAGCAGTTGAAGGACTCCTTATTTATTGCAACTTGCAACCAACCTCTGGCCCGGAGACGGCGGCCGCGAGATCGAATCCCGCGAAGCCAAGCGTGAGGTGCTTTTATTATTTATTATTATTTTATTTTTATTACTTTTATCATCATATCAGTATCTTCTTCAATACTTCAATATCATAATTTAAACTTTTATTTTATTTCGTTGCGAGTATTCTGAACACCGTTTTTATCATGATTATTCTTATTCTTATTCTTATTCTTATTCTTATTATTTTTATTGTTATTGTTATTGTTATTGTTAGTAGTAGTAGTAGTAGTAGTAGTAGTAGTAGTAGTATCATTATCAATATTATTATCATTACCAACATTATCATCATTATTATTATGTAAATAGTTATTATCATCAGTACTATTAAAATTATTATTATCATTATTAATTTGATTATTATTATTGGTACTATTATCATTATTATTGTTATTATTATTATTATTATTATTATTATTATTATTATTATTATTATTATTATTATTATTATTATTAAGAGCATTATTATTATTGTTGTTATTATCATCATTGTAATTATTGTTATTATCATTATTGTAATTACAATAACAATGATAGTAATAATGATTATTATTAATTTATTATGGTCATTATGTTATTATTATCATTGTCATCATTTCTACTTTTATAATAAATACAATTTCCATTATCATCATTATCAGTACTATTGTTACTGTTATTAATTTTATACATTGTTATAATCTATGTTCTTTCTATTACTATCATCATCATTATCATTATTATTACTGATTTTGTTATTGTTTTCATTCTTGATATCATTATGTTCATTACTATTATAATTGTTATTATTTTTTATAACTCATTATTATCTTTATTATTGTTATAATGTTATCATTAATATTATTGTCATTATTTTTATTATTATTATCATTATATTCATTATTGTTAATATTATTATTATTATTATTATTAATATTATAATTATTATTGTTATTATTATTACTGTTACTATTGTTATAACTTTTATTATTATGATAATTATCACTATTATCCATATCAGTTTTACTGATATCATCATCATTATTATTATTGTTTTAATCATTATTGTTATTATTATTATTATTATTATTAGTATTAGTATTATTATTATCACTTATCATAATTGTTATTGTTATTATAGTTATAAGAGGTAATATTATTATACTAATTTAGAAGAATTTTTTATCCTCATTGTTATCATTTTTATTATTATTATTATCATTTTCATTTTCATTATCATTATCATTATCATTATGAGTATCATTATTATTATTATTTTGATATTTATTTTTACTGTTTGTAATGATGATAACTATCATAATTATATTGTTTTATTATTATTATTGTTATCATGATTATTGTTGCGTTTGTTATTATCATTATAGTTAATATTATCATTATTATTATTGATACTATCATTATTATCATTATTGTCATGGTCATTATTCTTACTCTTCTTATTATTATTATTCATATGATTCTCATTTTTGTTATTTTTATTTTTTTGACTATTATTATTACAGACATTGTATTATTAGTAGTATTATCATCATTATTATCAATATCATAATTATGATTGTTTTTCATTATCATTATCATAATTCACACACACACACACACACACACACACACACACACACACACACACACACACACACACACACACACACACACACACACACACACACACACACACACACACACACACACACACACACACCAACAAAAAACGTATCTTGGCTTTTAGAATAGTTGTATTGATAGATCTAACCACGTCGAGATAATTATCAATTGAAGTAATCCTTATCCTTTGCAACTTGCAACCAACCTCCGTGGCTCAGTGGTACCGCCTCTGGCCCGGAGACGGCGGCCGCGAGATCGAATCTCGCGAAGCCAAGCGTGAGGTGCTCACGCGCAGGCGCCGTCGGGGTAGCTTTTTTCTCAGTATCATCAGGATTGTTTTTATTTCGTTGCGAGTATTCTGAACACTTTTTTATCATAATTATTTTTTATTATTATTTTCATTGTTATCATAATGGCTTACGTTATCATCATAATTATTATGTAAATAGTTATTATTATTATTATTATTATTATTATTAATATTGAAATTATTATAATTAATTCTATCATCATTATTGGTATTATTATTACTATGATTGTTATTGTTATTGTTATTATTATTATTATTATTATTATTATTATTATTATTATTATTATTATTATTATTATTATTATTATTATTATTATTATTATTATTATTATTATCATAGTCATCATTGTTATTATCGTCATTGGTATTGTTGTTGTTATTATTATTATTACAATAATAGTATTAGCAATTATATTAGTTATGGTTATTATCATTATTATATTCATTGTCATTATTTCAATTATTATAATAATTGCAATTTCCATTGTTATTGTCAATACTATTGTTACTATTATTATTGTAATAATAACTTTTCTTTTGTTCTTTTGATTATTATTATTACTGTTATCATTATCATCCTCAGTACCATCATTTGAAGAATCTTTAATATTATTGTTACTATTATTATCATTACTATAATCACTGATCATCATCATCATCATTATCATCATCATTTTCATCAATACTACTCATACCCGTATTATCAATATCATTATCATTATTGTAATCATTATTATTACCATAACCATTATCATAAATATGATTTATTATAATTATTTTTGTTATTCTAATTGTTCTTATTGTTATTACTATCATTGTTATTACATGAATATTATCAGTAGTATTATTACTTTTATTATCATTATTACTATTATCATCAGAACTATTATTACCTTCACCATTATTTTTATTGTCGCTATCTTTATCATTATCATTGTCATTATTATGTTTGTCATCACCAATATCATTCTTATCACTGTTGTTGTTATTATGATTGATTTTGTTTTCCTGATTGCCATAACTATTATCATCTTTATATATCATTGTTATAACATCTATCAGTGTTATCGTTATCATTATTATCATCATTATCTCTATCATCCTTATCACTGCTGTCATTATTTATTTTTCATTATTGTTCTTTATTATTATTGATATCAGTTTTAATATCGTCATATCAATATTATCATTATTATCATAATCATCCACATCATTGTTATGATAATGATAATGAGAATAATGATAATTATTATTATTACAATATTATTGATATTATCATATCATAACTGCCATTATTGCTATCACTATTACTTTGTATCATTATTATTTTTATTATCATCACTGTTGTCATATAAATCATTATTTTCTTAAATACTTTTTTATTATTATCATCATCATTATCACTATTATTATCATCATTACAATTGCTGTTGTTGCTGTTGTTATTAGTGTTATTATTATATTTGTTATCATTTAAGTATCACTGTTATTGCAATTGCCATCATTGACATCATTAGTATTGTAATTAATGTTATTATTATTATCATTGTTTTTGTTGTTGCTATTTTATACTTATCTTTACCACCATTACTATTATTGTTATTATTATTGTTGTTACTTTATTTCCTTATCATTATTGATATCAGTATCATTATTATTTTTTATTTTGTTATTGTTATTATTTTTATTATTTTGATTAGTCTTATGATGATGTCGATGATTATCATATAATTATTCTTATTATTAATATAATTGTTATTATTATTATCATCATCATCATCATTATTATTATCATTATCATTTTTATTATTAATAGTATTATCATTATCATCATTATTATTATGGATATTAATATTATCATTGTTATTGTATTTCTGATTCTTATTCTTTTTCTTATTTTCATTTCCAATATCATAATCATCTTTATCAATACTCTATTTTTCTTATAATGATTATTATCATTTATTGTGTTTATTATTATTTTGATTATTGTTTTTGTTGCTACTATTATTATTAATGTTATAATTATTATGTTATGTTTGATGAACTTATTTTAATTTACATTATGCCTTTCATTATTCTTATTATAATCATCATTATTATTATCATTATTGTCATTATTATAATCACTATCATTATCATTACTGTCAATATTACTACTATTATTATTGTTCTTATTATTATTGTTATTATTTTCATTAATATTATTATTACCATCATTATTATTAATAGTAGTAGTACTAATATTGGTATCATGGTTATTAGTATTATCATTATTATTGTTATTTTTATTATGAACATTACTACTATTACCATTATTATCATTTTTATCATTATTGTAATTATTACTGTTGTTATTGTTATAATAATAATAATAATAATATTAATAATAATAATAATTATTATTATAACTCATACTACCTTTATTATCGTTATCACCATTGTCATTATTATTTTGATCAATATCATCATTATCATCACGCACATGCACACGCACACGCACACGCAAACGCACACGCACACACGCACACACACACACACACGCATACACACACACACGCATACACACACACACACACATACACACACACACACACACACACACACACACACACACACACACACACACACACACACACACACACACACACACACACACACACACATACACACACATACACACACACACACACACACACACACACACACACACACACACACACACACACACACACACACACACACACACACACACACACACACACACACACACACACACACACACACACGCACACACACAATACACATATTAGCTTTCAGAATAGATTTATTGATAGATCTAACCACGTCGAGATAATTAGCGATTGAAGGACTCCTTATCTATTGCAATTTGCAACCAACCTCCGTGGCTCAGTGGTACCGCCTCTGGCCCGGAGACGGCGGCCGCGAGATCGAATCCCGCGAAGCTAAGCGTGAGGTGCTCACGCGCAGGCGCCGTCGGGGTAATTTTTCTCTTAATGACAGCATCGAAGATAATGATTACCAAAAAAACATTCCTCATTATATCGAGATTGTTTTTGTGGCTGTTATCATTATCTACGATGTTATCATTATGTGTTTCAGCATAACGAATGTTTTTTTTTCGTTGTTATTGTTTTGAACACCCTTGTTATTATTATAACCATTTTGCTCTTTATTATTTTTATAATCAACGGTGTAATTATTACTATTGTTGTTGTTATAATTATTTTTGTTTTTTATTATAGTTGTTATTATTATTGTTATTATTATTATTATTATTATTATTATTATTATTATTATTATTATTATTATTATTATTGTCATTATTGTTATTATAACTATCATTATTATTATGACTTATCATCATTGTTATTCTGATTATCATTGATATCACTATTCTCATTATCATTATTATCATATTTATAATTAACGTTATTGCTATTATTGATACTATAAGCACTATTGTTATCATCATCATCACCATTTTCACTATTAAGATTTTTATTATTACTACTAGATGCCTGTGTCATCAATATTATCATTATCATTATTGTCATTATTATTATCATGATTATTGTCAACATGATTTATTCTATTTTTTTTTTTGTTATTGTAATTGTGTTATTATTATTATCATTATTGTAAGTTATTATTATTATCATTATTTTTATTATATGTTTATTATTATTATTATTATTATTATTATTATTATTATTATTATTATTATTATTATTATTATTATCTTTATTATTATTATTATTTTCATCATTATCATTATGTGTAATATTGCTTTTTTATCATTATAACTATTATCATCATAACTATTACTATCTTCAGCATTATCATCATTGTTATTTTCATTGTTAATATCTTTATATTAGCATTATTATCCTGTCATAATTATCATCATAATTTATTTTTTAGCATTATCATTATCAGTGTTAAGAGTGTCATTATTGTTATCATTATCTTTATCATCCTCATCATTGTTTTCATTATATTTTTTTATTGTGAGTATTATTATTATTATTATTATTATTATTATTATTATTACTATTACTATTATTGCTATTGTTATTGATATTATCATGTCATCGTTATCAATATTATCATTATCATAATCATCCTCTTCATTATTATTATTATCATTTATTATTATTAGAGTTATTAATATCACCATATCATCATAAATGTCATTATTACTATCACTATTACTATTTCAGATTTTATTTTTTTCATCATTATTGTCATTACCATCATTATTATCATCTAAACCATTATTATCATTTTTTAAATCATTATTCTAATTATCACTATTATTTATTTGTTATCACTATTTTTATCATTAGTATTATTATTGTTGTTGTTGTTACTGTTGTTATAAGTATTATATCATAATTATTATTATCACTATCATTATTATCATTGTTGCTATTATCATTTTCATTATTTGATATCCTATATCATGATTGCTTCCAGTATCATTATTATTATTATTATTTTGATTATTCTTATTATGATGATGATTATCATTGTTTTTATTTTCATTATTATTATCATCACTATTATTATTATTATTATCATTATCATAATTATTTTCACTGTTTTTATTACTGTTATTGTTTTAGTTATCATTATCATCATTATTGATATCATTACTATTATCATTGTATTTATATTGATATTAACGTTATTATTTTTATGTTTAAAAAGCTTATTTTAATTTTCATTATGGCTATCATTTTTATTATAATCGTTATTATTGTTATTATGAGTATTGTCATTATTATAATTATTATTATTATGATTATCGTCATTATTATAATTATTATTATTATGATTATTGTCATTGTTATAATTATTATTATTATGATAATTGCCATTAGTATAATTATTACTATTATGATTATTGTCATTATTATAATTATTATTATTATGATTTTTGTCATTATTGTAATTATTATTGACATTACTATGATATTACTATTGTAACTATTGTTGTTATTTTTACCATCATCATCATTATTAGCAGTAGTGCTATTTTTATCATTATTATTGTAATAGTAGTAATAATTATTATTGTTTTATTATCATTACTACTTTCAGCATTATACTTTTTATCGTTATTATGATTATTGTTATTTTATTATTGTTGTAATTTTCATTATTATTATTTTTTCTCATACTACGTTTATTATTATCATCATTGCCATTATTGTTATGTTATCATAATTATCATCCCACACAGGCGCTAGTACGCACCCACACGTACACGCACACACACAGACACCCAAGCACGCGAATTACTCATGTTGGCATTTAGACTGTTTTCACAATTAGATCTAAACAAGTTCTTTGAAGTAATTTTCATCATTTCCAACAGGTAAGGAACCTTCCTGGCTCAGTGGTGCCGCCTCTGGCCCGGAGACGGCGGCCGCGAGATCGAATCTCGCGAAGCCAAGCGTGAGGTGCTCACGCGCAGGCGCCGTCGGGGTACTTTTCTTTTGTTCTTATTATGATCATTATTATTACTGTTATCATTATCATTTGCAGTATCACAGTAACATTGTTTTACCTGTTATTACTATTACTATTACTATTATTATTATTACTATAATCACTGTTATTATTATCATCATTATTGTTATCATCATCATCATCATTTTCATAATTACTACTAATGTCTGTATTATCAATATCATCATTATCATTAATGTTATCATTATTATTACCCTAATTATCACCATCAATATGATTTATTATAATTATTTTTGTTATTATGATTGTTGTTATTACTATCATTATTATTACATGTTTATTGTTACTGTTATCATTATCATCTTCATAGTTGTTATTATTATTATCATCTTTATTTATTATTGTTATAGCATCATTATCAGTGTTATCGTTATCATTATCATCATCATTGATTTTATCAACCTTATCACTGCTGTCATTTTTTTTTATTATTGTTTATTTATTATTTCCATCAGTTTTGATATTTTGATATTATGTCAGTATTATCATTATCATAATCATCCTCATTATTATGATCATTATTACTATAGTAATAATGATAATTATAATAATATTTATAATTATCGCAGTATTATTGATATGATCATATCATCTTAACTACCAATATTGCTATCACTATTATTTTTTATTGTTATTATTTTTATTTTCATCAATGATGTGTAAGTCATTACTCTCATAATTATTACTTTTATTATTATTATCATCATTATTGTTATCGCTGTTATAGTTATTATTATTATCATCATCATCATCATCATCATCATCACTATTATTATTATCATTACTTTTGTCGTTGTTGCTGCTGTTATTAGTATTGTTTTTATCTTATCATTTAAGTATCATTGTTATTACAATGATTATCATTGACATCATTAGTATTGTAATTAATATTGTTATTTTTATGATCATTATTGTTATTATTATAAATATTATTATTGCTACTATTAATGTTATTATTATTTATGTTATGTTTGATGAATTTATTTTGATTTCCATTATATCTTTCATTATTCTTATTATAATCATCACTATCATTATTGTTATCGTTATAAGCATTATTGTCATTATAATCACTATCATCCTTATCATTACTGTCAATGCTGCTACTATTGTTGTTATTCTTATTGTTATTATTATCATTTTATGATTATTATTATTACCATCATCATTATTATTAGTAGTAGTACTAATACTAGTACTGCGATTATTATCATTATCGTTATTTTTGTTATTATTATTATTACTACTACTACTATGTTAAGTATTATTATTCTTATCATTATTACAATTATGATCGTGTTTTATTATTATTGTTATCATTATCATCATCATTGTTGGTGTCATTATTATTTTTTTATTATTATTGTTCATACTACTTTTATTATCGTCATCACCATTGCCATTATCGTTATCATCACACACACACACACACACACACACACACACACACACACACACACACACACATACACACATACACACACACACACACACACACACACACACACACACACACACACACACACAGAAACATATGATGGCTTTTAGAATAGTTTTATTGGTAGATCTAAAGACCGATATAATTAGCGATTGAAGGACTCCTTATCTATTGCAATTTGCAACCAACCTCCGTGGCTCAGTGGTACCGCCTCTGGCCCGGAGACGGCGGCCGCGAGATCGAATCCCGCGAAGCCAAGCGTGAGGTGCTCACGCGCAGGCGCCGCCGGGGTAATTTTTGTTTTGTTCTTATGATTATTATTATTATTGTTATCATTATCATATTTGATATCATAAGTTAAACTACCATTTTATTTCGCTGCGGGGTAACTTTTCTTTTGTTCTTATTATGATTATTATTATTACTGTTATCATTATCATCTGCAATATCACAGTTACATTGTTTCACCTATTATTAATATTCCTGTTACTATTATTATTATTACTATAATCACTGTCATTATTATTATCATCATTATTGTTATCATCATCATCATCATTTTCATAACTACTACTAGTGTCCGTATTATTAATATCATCACTATCATTATTAGTACCATAATTAGCATCATCAATATGATTTATTACAATTTTTTTTGTTATTATGATTCTTGTTATTATGACTATCATTACTATTACATGTTTCTTGTTACTGTTATCATTATCATCTTCATCATAGTTGTTATTATTATTATCATCTTTGTTTATTATTGCTATTGCATCATTATCAGCGTTATCGTTATCATTATCATCATCATTGTCTTTATCATCCTTAGTTTTTTCATTATTATTTCTTTATTATTGCTATCAGTTTTGATAATATGTTATTGTTATCATTATCAATATCATTATCATAAGCATCCTCATCATTTTTACTATAAAAATGATAATTTTGATAATATTTATAATTACTGCAATAATATTGATATTATCATATCATCATAACTACCATTATTGCTATCACTATTATTTTTTATTATTATTATTATTTTTATTATCATCTCTGATGTGTAAATCATTACTATCATAATTATTACTTTTACTCTTATTATCATCATTATTGTTATCGATGTTATAGTTGTTATTATTATTATTATTATTATTATTATTATTATTATTATTATTATCAGTATCATTATCATTATCACTATTATTATTATTATCATTACTAGTGTTGTTGCAGCTGTTATTGGTATCGTTTTTATCTTAGTTATCATTTAATTATCATTGTTATTGCAATGATTATCATTAGTATTGTAATTGATATTGTTGTTATTATTATTATTATTATTATTAATATTATTGCCATTATTATTATTATCATTCTTGTTATTATTATAAATATTATTATTATCACTATTAATGTTATTATTATTTATTTTATGTTTGATGAATTTATTTTTATTTCCATTATATCTTTCATTATTCTTATTATAATCATCACTATCATTATTATTAGCATTATTAGCATTATTGTCATTGTTATAATCACTATAGTCCTTATCATTACTGTCAACGCTGCTACTATTGTTGTTATTCTTAATATCATTATTATTATTTTATTATTATTATTATTACCATCATCATTATTAGTAGTAGCAGCACTAACATTAGTACTATGGTTATTATCATTATTAATATTATTATTATTATTATTATTACTATGGTAAGTATTATCATTCTTATCATTACAATTATGATTGTGTTTTATTATTATTATTTATACTACTTTTATTATCGGCATCACCATTGCCATTATTCCGTATCATCACACACACACACACACATACACACACACACACACACACACACACACACACACACACACACACACACACACACACACACACACACACACACACACACACACACACACACACACACACACACACAGGTGAGCTAGTTTGCTCACCTGATTACCGACGTGACCTGATCACCCAGTAGTTGTATATATACTCCTCTATGTACCTCATGTAGCATATGCCCTGACGAAGCAATAGTGAAAAGGCCTTCGGCATATTCGTGTGTTTTCTTGCCCTTCCCTTCGTCGTTCCCTTTGCAATCTGTTCAACATGAATTCCACACACACACACACACACACACACACACACACACACACACACACACACACACACACACACACACACACACACACACACACACACACACACACACACACACACACACAGAGATAAACATATGATGGCTTTTAGAATAGTTTTATTGGTAGATCTAACCACGTCGATATAATTAGCGATTGAAGGACTCCTCATCTATTGCAATTTGCAACCAACCTCCGTGGCTCAGTGGTACCGCCTCTGGCCCGGAGACGGCGGCCGCGAGATCGAATCCCGCGAAGCCAAGTGTGAGGTGCTCACGCGCAGGCGCCGCCGGGGTAATTTTTGTTTTGTTCTTATGATTATTATTATTATTGTTATCATTATCATATTTAATATCATAAGTTAAACTAAATAATAAATAATAAATAAATAAATAATATTGATATGATCATATCATAACTACCATTATTGCTATCACTATTATTTTTTATTATTATTATTTTTATTATCATCTCTGATGTGTAAATCATTACTATCATAATTATTACTTTTACTATTATTATTATCATTATTGTTATCAATGTTATAGTTATTATTATTATTATTATTATTATTATTATTATTATTATTATTATCATTACTATTGTTGTTATTGCTGCTGCTATTGGTATTGTTTTTATGTTAATTATGATTTGATTATCATTGTTATTGCAATGATTATCATTAGTATTGTAATTGATATTGTTGTTTTTATTATTATTATTATTATTATTATTATTATTATTATTATTATTATCATTATTGTTATTATTATAAATATTATTATTATCACTATTAATATTATTATTTATTTTATGTTTGATGAATTTCTTTTAATTTCCATTATATCTTTCATTATTCTTATTATAATCATCACTATCATTATTATTATCGTTATGAGCATTATTGTCATTATAATC
The DNA here is from genome assembly GCF_042767895.1 of Penaeus vannamei. Lineage (NCBI taxonomy): Eukaryota > Metazoa > Arthropoda > Malacostraca > Decapoda > Penaeidae > Penaeus > Penaeus vannamei. The sequence goes on from NC_091567.1 coordinate 30,303,992, forward strand.
ACTATCATCCTTATCATTACTGTCACTGCTGCTACTATTGTTGTTATTCTTATTATCATTATTATTATGTGATTATTATTATTATTATTACCATCATCATTATTATTAGTAGTAGCACTAATATTAGTACTATGGTTTTTATCACTATTATTATTATTATTATTATTATTATTATTATTATTACTACTACTACTACTACTACTACTACTACTACTACTACTACTACTACTACTACTACTACTACTACTACTACTACTACTACTACTACTACTACTACTACTACTACTACTTCTATGATAAGTATTATAATTCTTTTCATTATTACAATTATGATCGTGTTTTATTATTATTGTTTATACTACTTTTATTATCGTCATCACCATTGCCATTATTCCGTATCATCACACGCACGCACCCACACACACACACACACACACACACACACACACACACACACACACACACACACACACACACACACACACACACACACACACACACACACACACACACACACACACACACACACACACACACACACACACACACACACACAAATATGATGGCTTTTAGAATAGTTTTATTGATATATCTAAACGTCTAGATAATTAGCGATTGAAGGACTCCTCATCTATTGAAATTTGCAACCAACCTCCGTGGCTCAGTGGTACCGCCTCTGGCCCGGAGACGGCGGCCGCGAGATCGAATCCCGCGAAGCCAAGCGTGAGGTGCTCACGCGCAGGCGCCGTCGGGGTAAATTTTGTTTTATTCTTCTTATGATTATTATCATTACTGTTATCATTATCTTCCTGAATATCATCATTTAAACTATCATCAATTTTATTGTTACTACTATTATCATTACTATAATCACTTTATTATTATCATCGTCATCATCATCATCATCATCATCATCATCATTTTCATCATTACTACTAGTGCCCGTATTATTAATATGATTTATTATAATGAGTTTTGTTTTTATAATTATTGTTTTTATTATTGCACAATATTATTACATGATATTGTTATTGTAATCATCATCATCATCATCATTATTGTAATTATTAGCATTGTCCTTAGTATTATTACTATTATCATCATTATTACTATTATCATCATAACCATTATTACCTTCATCATTATTATCCTTGTTGCTATCTTTATCATTTCCATTATCATTATTATCAATGTTATCACGAATATCATTCTTTTCACTGTTATTGGTATTATGATTATTATTGTTTTCATGATTGTCATAATTATTATCATCATTATTTATTATTATTGTTATCATCATCATTGTCAGTGTTATTTTTTCACTATCATTTTTTATCATATATACTATTTTCATATTAACATATCATTTTTATCATTGTCATTATCAGTATCAGTATCATCCTCATTATTATATTTATCATTACAATGTTTTGATATTATATCATCATAACTATCATTATTGCTGTCACTAGTACTATTATGATTATATTTATCATTATTTTTTATTACCATCACCATCTAAATCATTGCTATCATGGTTATTACTTTTATTGTTATCATTATTATTATTATCCCTATTATTGTTATTATTATTATTATTATCATTATTATTGTTATTATTATTATTATTATTATTATTATTATTATTATTATTATTATTTTTGATATTGTTGCTGTTGTTATTAGTATTGTTATTATCTTTATTGTCATTTAAGTTTCATTGTTATTGCAATAATTATCAGTGTCATTATTAGTTTTATTGTTATTATTATTATTATTTTTATTACTATTATTATCTTTTTCATCATTATTGTTATTGCTATTATAATCATCACCATTGTTTCATTTCCTTTATCAATATTATTATCAGTATCATTATCATTATTGTTATTATTATTGTCATTATTATTATTATTATTATTATTATTATTATTATTATTATTATTGTAGTTATTATTATTTTAGTTTATCTTATTATGGTGATGCTAATGTTTACCTTAATTATCATTATTTTTTATTATAAATGTCATTATTATCATTAATATTATTATTATTGTTATCATTATTGTTTTCATTATTATTTTTGCTATTATCATTATAGTTTTTTTTTGTTATTATCATTATAGTTTTTTTTTGTTATTATCATTATAGTTATTATTATTATTATCATTGTTATTATATTTTGTTTCTTTTCATTTTCTTTTAATTTTTATTAATATTATAGTCATTACGATATTCATCTTTATTATTACTCTTTTTTTCTTATAATGATTATTATGTTTTTGTTATGTTTGGTAAATCTATTTTACTTTTTATTACAGCTATCATCATTCTTATTATAATTATTATTACCATCATTATTCGCATTATTGTCATTATTATATTCACTATCATTATTATTACTATCAATGTTACTACTATTGTTGTTATTATCATTGTTATTATTTTCATTATTATTTTTACCACCCTAATCATTATTATTATTAGTAGTAGTACTAATATTGTTGTTCTTTAGCATAGTTTTATTGATAGATCTAAACATGACATAATTAGTGATTGAAGGACTCCTTATCCTTTGCAACTTGCAACCAACCTCCGTGGCTCAGTGGTACCGCCTCTGGCCCGGAGACGGCGGCCGCGAGATCGAATCCCGCGAAGCCAAGCGTGAGGTGCTCACGCGCAGGCGCCGTCGGGGTAAATTTTCTTTTCTTCTATGATTATTATTATTGTTATCATTATCACACTCAATATCATCATTTAAACTATCATAAATATTATTGTTACTATTATTATCATTACTAATCACTTATTATTATTATCATCATCATGATTATTTTCTTTATCACTACTAATGCCCGCATTATCAATATTGTAGTGAATTTTCCCTGGCTGTAGGCGGGTCATCCCGTAGGCTTTCGGGCCGCCTGTTTCCCTGACGTTATGGATCGCTCTAATTAATCTACGGACTCTTCCGCCCTGCAAGATGACGTGGTTTTGCTGTTTTCTGTGTGTCTGCGCCTTTTTTTTAAATAAGAATATGCCTGTGTTTTTATATTCCTTTGACTTACCTTTCCCACTGGTTCGTGGTCTACCTCTACATCTACATTACTCCTACTATACACAACACTACTTATACACTACTCACCTTATATTCTATACTTACCTTGTTCTATTCTTGCCTTTTCGTCTTCGACTAATTCACCTTAGCTTTGTTTTTCTTTCGTTTTTCCCTTCGTGTTTCTCCGCTTTCTCTCACGGATTCCTTCTTTCACTTTTTCGTACTTTCCTATCTTTTATCCATTTTATGTGCCCATTTTTGTATAGTTTTATCGTTCTTTTATTTTATGTGTTTTCTAACTTATTTTAAACACACCATACACTATTTTACAAATAAAGTTAACTGCATTATGGGTAAAATCCCAGTAAGCACGGGAGCCACCTGCTGTATATAAGGTCAAGCCAGATCGGTCTAGGAGAGAGGCTTTTGTTCGTGTGTGGTGACAGACCGTTGGATTTTAGCTGGCTGACTGGTGCTTCTCGGGCTATGGCGGGTTGCCTCTGTGTTTTTCAAGTAAGTGTATGGTGTGTTGTCCTGTGTATTTGTTCTTTTTGAAAGTTTTGTGCGAAATAAATGTATAATATGGATGCTCCTTTTTATGTTGCCTTTTTTGTCAGCCAGTGGTCTTATTGTTTTTTTCTCGTGACTACGGAATCACTCTTTAGCTCACCTGAGAGTCATTGTTTATTAACGCCAGACCCACATGGAAATTACCTGTAGTTGGAATACACGCTACCAAACCAACATCTCTAACTCTACGGAGTTTATAAATATCCACTACAAATATCATTATTGTTATCATTATTATTAACATAATTATTATCATCAATATGATTTATTAAAATTATTTTCGTTATTATAATTGTTATTATTATTACTATCAATATTATTACATGATTATTGTTATTGTTATCATAATCATTATTGGTATTATTATCATTAGTATTATTACTTTTATTATCATTATTACTATTATCGTCAAAACTATTATTATCGTCATCATTATTGTCATTGTTGCTATCTTTATCATCATCATCATTATGCTTATTATCAATGTTATCACCAATATCATTCTTATCACTGCCATTGTTATTATTATTGATATTATTTTCCTGATTGTCATAACTATTACATAACATCATCTATCAGTGTTATCGTTATCATTATTATCATTGTCTTTATCACCCTTATCACATTTTTATTACCATTTTTTAAAAATCATTATTGCTCTCAGTTTTGATATTATCATTATCATTAACATAATCATCCTCATCATTTTTATGATCATTATAATGATATTGATAATAATAATAAGGATATTACAATAATATATCACTTTTATTATTATTATTACTTTTGTTGTTGCTGTTGTTATTAGCATTCTTATTATCTTAATTATCATTTAAGTTTGCAATGTTACCATGATTATTATCATTGTCATTATGATTATTATCATTACAACTATTATGATTTTTATGATTATTGTAATTATGATTGTTTTTATTATTGTTATCATTATCATCATTGTTAATATTATTAATATTATTATTATTATTACTCATACTACCTTTATTACCATGATCATCATTGATATTGTTGTTAATTTGATCAGTATCATTATCATCACACACACACACACACACACACACACACACACACACACACACACACACACACACACACACACACACACACACACACACACACACACACACACACACACACACACACACACACACACACACACACACACGATTTACCCATGTTGGCTTTTAGAATACTTTCACTCTAAGATCTTATCAAGTTGATTGAAGTAATCCTTATCTATTGCAATTTGCAACCAACCTCCGTGGCTCAGTGGTACCGCCTCTGGCCCGGAGACGGCGGCCGCGAGATCGAATCTCGCGAAGCCAAGCGTGAGGTGCTCACGCGCAGGCGCCGTCGGGGTAATTTTTCTCTTAATGATAGCATCGAAGATAATGATTACCAAAAAAAAAAAAAAAACATTCCTGATGATATTAAGATTGTTTTTGTGGCTGTTATCCTTAACTACGATGTTATCATTACTTGTTTCAGCATAACGAATGTTTTTTTCGTTGTTATTATTTTTATAATCAACGGTGTAAATATTACTATTGTTGTTGTTATGATTATTTTTGTTTTTTATTATAGTTGTTATTATTATTATTATTATTATTATTATTATTATTATTATTATTATTATTATTATTATTGTCATTATTGTTATTATAACTATCATTATTATTATGACTTATCATCATTGTTATTCTGATTATCATTGATATCACTATTCTCATTATCATTATTATCATATTTATAATTAACGTTATTGCTATTATTGATACTATAAACACTATTGTTATCATCATCATCACCATTTTCACTATTAAGATTTTTATTATTACTACTAGATGCCTGTGTCATCAATATTATCATTATCATTATTGTCATTAATATTATCATGATTATTGTCAACATGATTTATTCTAATTATTTTTGTTATATTAATTGTTATTATTATTATCATTATTGTAAGTTATTATTATTATCATTATTATTATTATCATTATTATTATTATGTGTTTATTATTATAACTATTATTATTATCTTTATTATTATTATTATTTTCATCATTATCATTATGTGTAATATTACTTTTTTATCATTATAGCTATTATCATCATAACTATTACTATCTTCAGCATTATCATCATTGTTATTTTCATTGTTAATATCTTTATATTAGCATTATTATCCTGTCATAATTATCATCATAATTTATTTTTTAGCATTATCATTATCAATGTTAAGAGTGTCATTATTGTTATCATTATCTTTATCATCCTCATCATTGTTTTCATTATATTTTTTTATTGTGAGTATTATTATTATTATTATTATTATTGTTATTATTATTATTATTATTATTATTATTATTATTATTATTATTATTATTATTATTATTATTATTATTATTACTATTTTTATTGCTATTGTTATTGATATTATCATGTCATCGTTATCAATATTATCATTATCATAATCATCCTCTTCATTATTATTATTATCATTTATTATTATTAGAGTTATTAATATTACCATATCATCATAAATGTCATTATTACTATCACTATTACTATTTCAGATTTTATTTATTTCATCATCATTGTCATTACCATCATTATTATCATCTAAACCATTATTATCATTTTTTAAATCATTATTCTAATTATCACTATTATTTATTTGTTATCACTATTTTTATCATTAGTATTATTATTGCTGTTGTTGTTACTGTTGTTATAAGTATTATATCATAATTATTATTATCACTATCATTATTATCATTGTTGCTATTATCATTTTCATTATTTGATATCCTATATCATGATTGCTTCCAGTATCATTATTATTATTATTATTTTGATTATTCTTATTATGATGATGATTATCATTGTTTTTATTTTCATTAGTATTATCATCATTATTATTATTATTATTATCATTATCATTATTATTTTCACTGTTTTTATTACTGTTATTGTTTTAGTTATCATTATCATCATTATTGATATCATTACTATTATCATTGTATTTATATTGATATTAACGTTATTATTTTTATGTTTAAAAAGCTTATTTTAATTTTCATTATGGCTATCATTTTTTATTATAATCGTTATTATTGTTATTATGAGTATTGTCATTATTATGATTATTATTATTATGATTATTGTCATTATTATAATTATTATTATTATGATTATTGTCATTATTATAATTATTATTATTATGATAATTGCCATTAGTATAATTATTACTATTATGATTATTGTCATTATTATAATTATTATTATTATGATTTTTGTCATTATTGTAATTATTATTGACATTACTATGATATTACTATTGTAACTATTGTTGTTATTTTTACCATCATCATCATTATTAGCAGTAGTGCTATTTTTATCATTATTATTGTAATAGTAGTAATAATTATTATTGTTTTATTATCATTACTACTTTCAGCATTATACTTTTTATCGTTATTATGATTATTATTATTTTATTATTGTTGTAATTTTCATTATTATTCTTTTTTCTCATACTACGTTTATTATCATTATCATCATTATCATTATTATCGTTATGAGCATTATTGTCATTATAATCACTATCATCCTTATCATTACTGTCAATGCTGCTACTATTGTTGTTATTCTTATTATCATTATTATTATTATTTGATTATTATTATTATTACCATCATCATTATTATTAGTAGTTGCACTAATATTAGTACTATGGTTATTATTATTATTATTATTATTATTATTATAATAATAATGATAATAATAATAATAATTATTATTATTATTATTACTACTACTACTACTACTACTACTACTACTACTACTACTACTACTACTACTACTACTACTACTACTATTACTACTATTACTAGTACTATACTACTACTACTACTACTACTACTACTACTACTACTACTACTACTACTATGATAAGTATTATCATTCTTTTCATTATTACAATTATGATCGTGTTTTATTATTATTGTTTATACTACTTTTATTATCGTCATCACCATTGCCATTATTCCGTATCATCACGCACACGCACACACACACACACACACACACACACACACACACACACACACACACACACACACACACACACACACACACACACACACACACACACACACACACACACACACACACAGAAACATATGATGGCTTTTAGAATAGTTTTATTGATATATCTAAACGTCGATATGATTAGCGATTGAAGGACTCCTCATCTATTGCAATTTGCAACCAACCTCCGTGGCTCAGTGGTACCGCCTCTGGCCCGGAGACGGCGGCCGCGAGATCGAATCCCGCGAAGCCAAGCGTGAGGTGCTCATGCGCAGGCGCCGTTGGGGTAAATTTTGTTTTGTTCTTCTTATAATTATCATTACTGTTATCATTATCTTCCTGAATATCATCATTTAAACTATCAGCAATGTTATTGTTACTATTATTATCATTACTATAATCACTTTATTATTATCATCGTCATCATCATCATCATTTTCATCATTACTACTAATGCCCGTATTATTAATATGATTTATTATAATGAGTTTTGTTATTATAATTATTGTTTTTATTATTGCACAATATTATCACATGATATTGTTATTGTAATCATCATCATCATCATTATTGTAATTATTAGTATTGTCCTTAGTATTTTTACTTTTATTATCATTATTACTATTATCATCATAACCATTATTATCTTCATCATTATTATCCTTGTTGCTATCTTTATCATTTCCATTATCATTATTATCAATGTTATCACGAATATCATTCAATATCACTATTATTATCACTGTTATGAATATCACTGTTATTGGTATTATGATTATTATTGTTTTCCTGATTGTCATAATTATTATCAACATTATTTATTATTATTGTTATCATCATCATTGCCAGTGTTATTTTTCATTATCATTTTTTATCACATATACTATTTTTATATTAACATATCATTTTTATCATTGTCATTATCAGTATCATAATCATCCTCATTATTATTATTATTATTACAATGTTTTTGATATATCATCATAACTATCATTATTGCTGTCACTATTACTATCTCAATTAGGATTATATTCATCATTATTACCATCGCCATCTAAATCATTGCTATCATGATTATTACTTTTATTGTTATCATTATTATTATCCCTATTAATGTTATTATTATTATTATTATTATTATTATTATCATTATTATTGTTATTATTATTATTATTATTATTATTATTATTATTATCATTAATATTGTTGTTGCTGTTGTTATTAGTATTGTTATTATCTTTATTAATATTTAAGTTTCATTGTTATTGCAATAATTATCACTGTCATTATTAATATTATTGTTATTATTATTATTATTATTATTATTATTATTATTATTATTATTATTATTATTATTATTATTATTATCTTTTTCATCATTAATGTTATTGCTATTATTATCATCACCATTGTTTCATTTCCTTTATCATTACTGTTATCATTATCATTATCATTATTGTTATTATTATTATCATTATCATTATTATTATTATTATTATTATTATTATTATAATCATCATTTTTATATTTTGTTTCTTTTCATTTTGTTTTCATTTTTATTGATATCATAGTCATTATGATATTCATCTTTATTATTACTCTTTTTTTTCTTATAATCATTATTATAATTATTTTTGTTATGCTTGATAAATCTATTTTACTTTTTATTACAGCTATCATCATTCTTATTATAATTATTATGACCATCATTATTCGCATTATTGTCATTATTATATTCACTATCATTATAATCATTACTATCAATGTTACTACTATTGTTGTTCTTATTATCATTGTTATTATTTTCATTATTATTTTAACCATCCTAATCATTATTATTAGTAGTAGTAGTACTAATATTGTTATTCTTTAGCATAGTTTTATTGATAGATCTAAACATGACATGATTAGCGATTGAAGGACTCCTCATCTATTGCAATTTGCAACCAACCTCCGTGGCTCAGTGGTACCGCCTCTGGCCCGGAGACGGCGGCCGCGAGATCGAATCCCGCGAAGCCAAGCGTGAGGTGCTCACGCGCAGGCGCCGTCGGGGTAAATTTTGTTTTATTCTTCTTATGATTATTATCATTACTGTTATCATTATCTTCCTGAATATCATCATTTAAACTATCATCAATGTTATTGTTACTACTATTAACATTACTATAATCACTGTTATTATCATCGTCATCATCATCATCATTATTTTCACCATCACTACTAATGCCCGTATTATTAATATGATTTATTATATTTTTTTGTTTTTATAATTATTGTTTTTATTATTGTACAATATTATTACATGATATTGTTATTGTAATCATCATCATCATCATTATTGTAATTATTAGTATTGTCCTTAGTATTTTTACTTTTACTATCATTATTACTATTATCATCATAACCATTATTATCTTCATCATTATTATCCTTGTTGCTATCTTTATCATTTCCATTATCATTATTATCAATGTTATCACGAATATCATTCTTTTCACTGTTATTGGTATTATGATTATTATTGTTTTCCTGATTGTCATAATTATTATCATCATTATTTATTGTTATTGTTATCATCATCATTGTCAGTGTTATTTTTTCATTATCATTTTTATGATATATACTATTTTTATGTTAACATATCATTTTTATCATTGTCATTATCAGTATCATAATCATCCTCATTATTATTATTATTATTACAATGTTTTTGATATATCATCATAACTATCATTATTGCTGTCACTATTACTATCTCAGTTATGATTATATTCATCATTATTACCATCGCCATCTAAATCATTGCTATCATGATTATTACTTTTATTGTTATCATTATTATTATCCCTATTATTGTTATTATTATTATTATTATCATTATTATTATTATTATTATTATTATTGTTATTATTATTATTATTATCATTAATATTGCTGTTGCTGTTGTTATTAGTATTGTTATTATCTTTATTATTTAAGTTTCATTGTTATTGCAATAATTATCACTGTCATTATTAGTATTATTGTTATTATTAATATTATTATTATTATTATTATTGTTATTATCTTTTTCATCATTATTGTTATTGCTATTATGATCATCATTGTTTCATTTCCTTTACCATTATTATTATCAGTATCATTATCATTATTATTATTATTATTATTATTATTATTATTATTATTATTATTATTATTATTATTATTATTATTATTATTATTATCTTTATCATTATCATTTTTATATTCTGTTTCTTTTCATTTTGTTTTCATTTTTATTAATATTATAGTCATTATGATATTCATCTTTATTATTACTCTTTTTTCTTATAATCATTATTATAATTATTTTTGTTGTGTTTGATAAATCTATTTTACTTTTATTTACTTACAGCTATCATCATTCTTATTATAATTATTATTACCATCATTATTCGCATTATTGTCATTATTATATTCACTATCATTATTATCATTACTATCAATGTTACTACTATTGTTGTTCTTATTATCATTGTTATTATTTTCATTATTATTTTTACCATCCTAATCATTATTATTAGTGGTAGTAGTACTAATATTGTTATTCTTTAGCATAGTTTTATTGATAGATCTAAACATAATTAGCGATTGAAGGACTCCTCATCTATTGCAATTTGCAACCAACCTCCGTGGCTCAGTGGTACCGCCTCTGGCCCGGAGACGGCGGCCGCGAGATCGAATCCCGCGAAGCCAAGCGTGAGGTGCTCACGCGCAGGCGCCGTCGGGGTAAATTTTCTTTTCTTCTTCTATGATTATTATTATTGTTATCATTATCACATTCAATATCATCATTTAAACTATCATAAATATTATTGTTACTATTAGTATCATTACTAATCACTTATTATTATTATCATTATTATCATCATCATCATCAAACATCATTATTTTCATTATAACTACTAATGCCCACATTATCAATATCATTATTGTTATCATTATTATTACCATAATTATTATCATCAATATGATTTATTAAAATAATTTTCGTTATTATAATTGTTGTTATTATTATTACTATCAATGTTATTACATGATTATTGTTATTATTATTACTATCAATATTATTACATTATTATTGTTATTGTTATCATAATCATTATTGGTATTATTATCATTAGTATTATTACTTTTATTATCATTATTACTATTATCGTCATCATTATTGTCATTGTGGCTATCTTTATTATCATCATTATGCTTATTATCAATGTTAGTACCAATATCATTCTTATCACTGCCATTGTTATTATGATTGATATTATTTTCCTGATTGTCATAACTATTACATAACATTACATGAGTTATCGTTATCATTATTATCATGTCTTTATCATCCTTATCACATTTTTTTATTATCATTTTTTAAAATCATTATTGCTATCAGTTTTGATATTATCATTATCATTAACATAATCATCCTCATCATTTTATGATTATTATAATGATAATGATAATGATGATAATGATATTACAATATTATATCACTTTTATTATTATTATTACTTTTGTTGTTGCTGTTGTTATTAGCATTTTTATTATCTTTATTATCATTTAAGTTTGCAATGTTACCATGATTATTACCATTGTCATTATTTTTGTCATTATGATTGTTATCATTACAACTATTACGATTTTTATGATTATTGTAATTATGATTGTTTTTTATTATTGTTATCATTATCATCATTGTTAATATTATTATTATTATTATTATTATTATTATTATTATTATTATTATTATTATTATTATTATTATTATTATTATTATTACTACTACTACTCATACTACCTTTATTACCATGATCATCATTGATATTGTTGTTAATATGATCAATATCATTATCATCACACACACACACACACACGATTTACCCATGGTGGCTTTTAGAATAGTTTCACTCTAAGATCTAATCAAGTTGATTGAAGTAATCCTCATCTTTAGCAGTTTGCAACCAACCTCCGTGGCTCAGTGGTACCGCCTCTGGCCCGGAGACGGCGGCCGCGAGATCGAATCTCGCGAAGCCAAGCGTGAGGTGCTCACGCGCAGGCGCCGTCGGGGCAAATTTTCTAATGTAATTATCGTCTTCAATATTGCCATTATTTGTTTGAGTATTACCATTATTGTCCTACGTTGCAGTTGGTCTAAACACCTTTAATAATAT
>NC_091567.1:30326939-30339439 GCF_042767895.1 Penaeus vannamei
GTAAATCGAAACATTCTCTTCGCGGGGGTCTTCGGGCAGCCGTGAGTCGCAGCCGAGGTAGGGGGGAGGGGTTGTTGTTGGGCGGGTTGGAGACGGCGAATAAATATATCTTATATCAGTCTTGTCTATCAGTCTACCTGTCTCTCGATTTATAGCTATATCTGTGTATGACTACCCATCTGTCTATCTACCTATCTAGCTATCTCGTTTTTTACTCTCTCTCCCTCACCTCTCTCTCTCTCTCTCTCTCTCTCTCTCTCTCTCTCTCTCGCTCTCTCTCTCTCTCTCTCTCTCTCTCTCTCTCTCTCTCTCTCTCTCTCCCTCTCCCTCTCCCTCTCCCTCTCCCTCTCCCTCTCTCTCTCTCTCTCTCTCTCTCTCTCTCTCTCTCTCTCTCTCTCTCTCTCTCTCTCTCTCTCTCTCTCCCTCTCTCTCTCTCCCCCCCTCTCTCACTCTCTCTCTCTCTCCCCCTCTCCCTCTCCCTCTCTCCTCTCTCCTCCCTCTCTCCCCTCTCCCTCTCCCTCTCCCCTCTCCCTCTCCCTCTCCCTCTCCCTCTCCCCCTCTCCCTCTCCCTCTCCCTCTCCCTCTCCCTCTCCCTCTCCCCCCCTCCCTCTCTCCCTCTCTCCCTCTCCCTCTCCCTCTCTCTCTCTCTCTCTCTCTCTCTCTCTCTCTCTCTCTATATATATATATATATATATATATATATATATATATATATATATATATATATATATATATATTATATATTGCCACGCAAATATGTTTGCATTGCACTCGTTAACGTTGATGTACTACGAGCTCTTTCTTCTCTAGATGCGTGCCCTGATTGTGGTGCAGTGGTCATGTTCTCTCGAAATTTAACCTCAAATTGGTTCAAGTTCATATAGTTATGCACAGGCCTCTCAGAAGTACAGACCGACCAGCATGACTAATGGTATGTAGAATTCATCTTTAGTTTAATTATTCATTCATTATCTCTCAATATATCCCAGGAAACGGGACTTTATTTATTCTTATAGGTTAGTTAAAAAAGCGATATATCTACAAAATTTATTATCAAGTGTAATTTTAAATAAAATCATAAATAAGTAAATAAATAGGGATTAACAATTAATATGAGTAGGATGTGTGAGAAGGAATTTGATTTACACATTTGATTGAAGAAGTTGCTCACCTGACCTTGCTAAAGACACCAAGATTTTGTAATTCGATCTTTTCCCAAGAAACGTGGAATTGTTTGTAACACGAACAGTTCTCCAGAATCCAAAAAAGAACATATGTACATACTGAAGAAAAATTTATCGACTTGTTATTATTGTCTATTGAACGCTGAAAATGCTCGAAAATATAGTAAATTTAGGAGATTCAAGAGACTTGCTGTAGCTCTGTAAGGGAGATAAAGACAAGTGAACACAGCTGATAGTAATTTAGTTCCAACAGTGCATCCCCGGTTTGTACAGAACATGGGTATGCAAAGACAAGATCCATACCACAATATGGCCCCTCTCGTCAAACACGCAACCATGGAAACATACAATTAACATAAACATAATGGGATTTGCTTATATGTTCCACCGCATTTTCCATTTATGTTAGCAAGAAGTATATCTAATTCCGGAATAATATCCCACATAAAAACATCAGCTCGTTATCCGCCGGTTTTTGGGATTGGTGTCAAACATCTGTGAATACTCTTAGCCACATTCCGATAAGTATGGGATAAAATCCTGCTAGTTATGTGGCATATAGTCTGTTAGTTACGAAACACACATTCTGTTAGTCTGAAACCGTACCATCCAAAATATCAATAAGTTAAAACATATATATCTGCGATCTTACATAAATCTTCATATGTTGTACTACGTTATCTAATCCTACTAAACAGAGTTAGAGGAATCTGGAACATAATTGCTCCAAAGTCTATAACATACATAAATATATATATTATTGTTTATAAATAGACATATTTGATCTGCAGGGCTATGTAAGAGTGTATGTGTGTGTGTGTGTGTGTGTGTGTGTGTGTGTGTGTGTGTGTGTGTGTGTGTGTGTGTGTGTGTGTGTGTGTGTGTGTGTGTGTGTGTGTGTGTGTGTGTGTGTGTGTGTGTGTGTGTGTGTGTGTGTGTGTGTCCGGGTATGGATGGAATTATTTTGAAATGAATAAATAAAACATGTAAAACAAAAAAATACAATGCTTGTAATACTGTACTGACAACGAATAATAATAACATTATTATTATCATAATTCCCTTTCTTACAAGTTAATACTTTATGTGCATCATGTGAAAGGTCTGTATATATACACAGAGCAAGTGAGGGATACGGGAGGAGGGAGGGGTTTGGGGGAAAGGGAAGGGGGAAGTGAACCAAGAAAAAAATAACAACTGCAATAACAACAACAACAACAAAGACGATAACATGAGCAGCTCCAGGCCGCTCTTTGCACCCGCGTCTGTTTCCCCTGAACATGATCTGAGCCCAAAGTCACCCACAGTTTCACGTAAAGCGCGTGAGTATCCCTACGCAAGAAAAAAAATATTTACACAAGCGATCCCTCTAATACACGGAAGTGTTTTCGAGTGATGGATATCAAGGTATGATGCATCACTTTTTCATTTCTTTTTCTTCCTCTTCATCTTTGTTTTTTCTTTATTTTTCATTCATCATTGTGAAGTTTAGAAAGAGGGATTGGGAAGCGTGGTCTTGGCTAATCGATTTGTGGTTATTTGATTATCTTGTATTCTCTTTACAAACGTTTTCTTGTATTTTTATTTATTAAATTGACTTCTATTATCGCAATATGTTCCCACGAAAGATGCTTACCGATATCGAGAGAAACTTTACCATCCACCATTTCCGCATTTTCAAAAGTGACGAAACCCCATGATGAAAACCACGAAGTCTGAAAGTGGCACTTGGATGCCATCCTATCACCGGTGCAGAGTTCCTCGCCGTCTCACACTCGTTCAACTTTCTCTCAAGACCTTCTTAGTTACGACCTTCTTCCTGTTGGACTTTCTCCCCGTTATTCATTTTTTCTCTCTCTCGTCATCCTGCGAACTCATCATCTCTCGCCTCGCTCCACCTCCCTGAAATGTCTTCCGAGTCCTTCGATCCATTTTCCTCAGTACTCTTGCATCATTCTCATCATCCTCGCCTTCTCCTCCGGGTTGAACTTGCTCACGACCGACCTCACGCCGCGCTCCGTCAGCGTCCAGGCCTTGTTGACGAAGTAGTTCTTGAGGCAGAAGTAGGGCGAGAGGACCTCCTCCACCAGGGTGTCGTCCACGCGACCCAGCGAGCTCAGGCGAGTCACCTCTCGGATGGACGCGACGCCGCTCTCTCCGGGCGCCTGCGGGGAAAAGGTTCTCGTCAGGGGTGTGGTTTTATCTTTATGGAGGCTGTACTTGTAGGTGCAAAAAGTGTTGGTAGTTGGCTATCATTGTGCAAGTATTTGTAGGTGGTGAACGGTGTTGGCTATCATTAAGGTGGACATGTAGGTGACTATCTTAAAGGGTGTACTTGTAGGTGACACTAATTACTGAATATGTATATATATATATATATATATATATATATATATATATATATATATATATATATATATATATATATATATATATATATATATATATATATATATATATATATATATAATTAGCATTGGCATGACTGTATGGATATATGCGGTTACATACGGTGCAGATAGACTGGGGTGAGACCATCGATTATAGATAGCGATTTGGGGGGAGAGGGTTATTTAGGCAATATAACAGGTGATACATCTCTGAAGTGATGATAAATGATGACAAAAGTTCAGATAGTGAACATCCCCCCATCCCCCCACAAAACCCCAAGTCCTTTCCTCCGCCACCCAGATTTCACCCTAACCCCCCTCCCCCCCCTTTCCACAAACTCCCACAGAATCCCACCTTGCCGATGATGCTGATGAAGACGGGTCTGATGAACTCGAGCACCATGTCCACGAAGCTCTTGGCATCCTGCTTCTCCAGGATCTGCGGGGGCTTCTGGGGCTTCTTCACGGGCGGCTTCGGGCGGGCGGGGGTCTGGGGCCTGGAGGAGCCGCCGAAGAGAAGCTGCAGGATGTTCCCTACGCCGATGGGAGAGCTGGAGGAGGAGGAGGACGAGGGGGTGGGCGGAGCTGCCGGGGCTCGCGTTGGTGGAGGGCGGGGCTTCGAGGCGGCGGGCGCTGTGGGCGGGACTTGGATTAGCGTGGGCGTTGAGGGTCTTATTGGTATTTATGTCGATATCATTATCATTATCACTGTCATGATTATCATTATTTTTGTGATCATTATCATTATTATTATGAATATTATTATCATTACTATCATCATTATTAATCATTATCATTATTATTAGCATCAATATCATTACTATCATTATTATCATTCTAATTGTTACTATTACTCTTACTGTTGCTGTTACCATTAGTATAGTCATAATTACCCACGAATCAACCAATCATTCAACAACTAATCACTCCACACACAACCAATCACTCAGCGAACTAACAACCACTCAACAGACAACCAATCACTCAACCAACATCCAATCCCTCATCCAACATCCAATCCCCAGCACGCGCCCCCAGTCCCTCACCTGCCGAGGGCGCCGTCAGGTACTGCTTGATCATCTCCAGAATGAGTGACGTGATGGGTGATCCGCCGGAGCCGCCCGAGGAGGCCGCTGGGCGTGGGCGCTGCGTGGGCTGGGGCCTGGGGGCTTGCGGGCGGCTCAGGTTCGGCCAGCGCCCGGGCTTCGTGTCGCTGTCGAGGCCGTTCGACGACTTCGGGGGCGCCGCCGTCTGGATCTAGGGGGAAAGGGGGTGGGGTCAGGGCGGTCGGAGAGTATGTTTTGGGAAAAGTGGCAGTTTTCGAATCGTTTATGTTTTTCTTTATATATATATATATATATATATATATATATATATATATATATATATATATTATATATATATGTGTGTATGTGTGTGTGTGTGTGTGTGTGTGTGTGAGTGTGTGTGTGTGTGTGTGTGTGTGTGTGTGTGTGTGTGTGTGTGTGTGTGTGTGTGTGTGTGTGTGTGTGTAAGACTGAATGTTTTGAAAAATATGTCCTGTTGGTTGTTTCTAATTATTGCAGTTCAGAAAGAGAGGCCTATTATGGTTTTACAAACATATGCATATGTGTATATACATATATATATTTATTTTTATTCATGTATTTTTGTCATTCATAATTAAAATTATTAGCGTTTTATAGTTAAAACGTAATGTTTGGGTGTATATATATACACACACACACACACACACACACACACACACACACACACACACACACACACACACACACACACACACATATATATATATATATATATATATATATATATATATATATATATATATATATATATATATATATGAATGTCTACTTCAAGTTCCTATCCGTTACTCATCGGTAAAGGAGTTTATAAGTAAAAATAAATGCCAGTCCAACAAACGGTGGCCGAGGGAGGGAGGGAGGGAGGGAGGGAGGGGGGGTCTTACCTGCGAGAGGTAGGGCCCGAGGGTCTGCGTGATGAACGAGGCGATGGCAGACGTGGGGTCCTCCGCGCTGTACACTTGCATGACCATGGGCATCAGCTGTTTGATGACGTCAGCGTACTGTCTGGTGGTGGGCGAACTTTCCAGAATTCCTACCAGACCCCCGACCAGATTCTGGGGGAGGAGAGGAGAGCGGTCAGATACTGGGGTGGAGGGAGAGTAAATAAAGAGATGCACGCACACGCGCGCGTACACACACACACACAAATACAATAATAATAATTAATAAATAATTAGATGAATAAATAATCATAAATAAATAAATTGATTAACAATAACAACAACAGAATATACACAAATCTTAGGCAACGCTCCCCAGGTTCCCCATACAAGTCCTTGGGACGCAGTACCTGTATGGCGGCGTTCTGGCCTTGGGGCGCCGTGGCTCGGCCCTCCGCGCCTTCCACCCCCTCGAAGGGCGCGGATTCCTCCTCCTTCAGCCCCTGCTCCAGCTCCTCCCAAGCCAAGGGCATGTCTCTGCGGGTGCGGATGAGCGACGAGAACACGCCGTCCTGCCTGCTGAAGACGCTGTAGGTGGTGAACTCCATGTAGCACTGGCCCATCGAGATCTCGTCGTTGTAGGTCTGGGGGGGAGAGAGCGGGCGAGGGGTGAGCTGTGAGTTTTCTTGGGGGCAGAGGGAGCTTCTTGGCTTGTCTTTATTTATTTATTTTTATTTTATTTATTTTTTATTATTATTATTATTATTTTAGTTTAGTTTAGCGAGCGGGAACAAAACCGAGGTTCATCGGTACGTCTACTGGTTAGTCTGTGTTTATATGTCCAACTATTTGTAAATAGATCATTGCATATGTGAAGGGACATACACGTTATATAATGCGTGTGTGTGTGAGTGTGGGTGTGCGTGTGTGTGTGTGTGCGTGCGTGTGTCTGTGTGCGCGCCCGTGCATGTGCGCGTGCGTAATTGTGTGCTCGTGGGCAAGGTCTGTACAAGTACTTATATAGACTTTGCTCGTGGGTGGGTGGGTGTGGCGGTGTGTACCCATATGTGCCTACGTAAGCCTCTGCCTAAGGGCTCAATATTCACCTTCATGGCTGCCTGGATCTTTCCTGGAATGGAGAAAATGTCGACGTTCTTGATGAGATCCCCGACGCTCTTGTAGCCGAAGAAGCCGAGGGCGCTGTTGAGCCAGGACCAGGCGCTGCTGTCCTGAGGGAGAGGCGGCGGGAGAAGGAGGGTGAGAGCTGCGTTCGCGAAACATTGCAGTCAAAGGAATCCCTCGAAAGTGGTTCTTTTGTTTCTCAATCCATTTCTATTTCTTTGCTTTTAGATTACTCTTATTTTTAGCGTTTTATATTTTCGTTATCCAAAGAATAATAACAGATTTATACAGGTTATATAACTTGATGTTATTTCTAGTTCCGATTGCCTAACTCACACCAAATCTCCCTTTAACCTTCCTCTCATTCGATTTCGAAAACATAAACAGCTGTGTCGTTTTATACATCGGCAGAAACTTAATATATCATATCTATCTTTACCTCTACCTCTATCTTTATCTCTATCTTAATCTCCATCTCTATTTATTTGTCTCTATCTCTATCTGTCTTTATCTTAAAAACTCCATCCCTATTTTTAATTCTCTATCTCTTTCATCTTAATTTCCATTCCCATTTTTATTTGCCTCTATCTCTATCTTTATCTTAGTCTCCATCCCTATTTTTATTTGTCTCTATCTCTATCTTAATCTCCATCTCTATTTTTATTTCTGTCTCTATCTCAATCATTTTAATTTCCATCCCCACTTTTATTTGACTCTATCTCTATCTTTATTTTAGTCTCCATCCCTATTTTTTATTTGTCTCTATCTCTATCTTAATCTCAAATCTCTATTTTTATTTGTCTCTATCTATATCTTTATCTTAGTCTCCATCCCTATTTTTATTTGTCTCTATTTCTATCTCTGTCTTTATCTTAATCTCCATCTTTATTTTTGTCTCTGTCTCTATTATAATCTCCATCCCTATTTTTATTTTTCTCTATCTTTATCTTAATCTACATCTCTATTTTTATTTCTGTCTCTATCTGTATCTTCATTTTAATTTCCATCCCCATTTTTATTTGACTCTATCTCTATCTTTATCTTAGTCTCCATCCCTATTTTTATTTATCTCTATCTCTATCTTAATCTCCATCTCTATTTTTATTCCTGTCTCTATCCTAATCTTCTTCGGCTCGACCCAACCTACCTCCTCCGCCGCGGGTTTCGTGGATCCCTCGATCTCGTTGTTCTCGACGGCGTCAGGGTCCGCCTCCGTGTCGATCTTCCTCTCCAGTATCGCCGTCTGCCCCGCCGCTCGCGCCTCCTCGGGGTACTTCGGCGGGAGGCTCTCGCACCTGGGACGTCGGGAAGGGAAAATCGGGTCGTGAGGCTACGATTTCGTCTCTGTGTTGATTCCATGTTGTCTGGGTGTATGTTTGCAGTGTGGGAGGGAATGATGGTGTGTACGACTGTACTGTATTCGTCTACATTTAGAGGTTTCGTCTGCGCGTGTCTCCGAACGGAATTTGAAAATGAGACGAGGGAGTTTATAATTATTATAGATTATAGATTCAGCTTAAAGTGGAACTGCAACATAAGGGAACACCTACGCTATAACTCTTAACACAGGGAATAAAGGAGATAGGTTTTCCCACTTGTTTCCACTCACCAAACAGGCGCCAGCGTCTCGGGGTCGCAGCAGACGGTGGAGCTGAGCTGGGCCGAGGCAGGATACCAGGTGTTACTCCCGCAGGAGGTGTAGAAGGAGGAGGTGTCGGCGGGCAGGACGGCGCAAGGAAGGTCCTGCTTAGGGTAGTATTCGTGGAGGATGTGAGGCTGCGTGGCAAACACCTCGTTCAGGGCCAGGACCTGTGAGAAGGAGAGGCAAAGGTTAGTTTAGATCATTTTAAGGGGATTATTAGGATGCAGTAATAACAAAAAGTAGAGCTTATTAACAAATTAATAACAAGGAGTAGGAGCAATTAAAATCTTTATATGTGCGTGTTTATTTGATCCCCATTAAACACATATGCATTATAGAGAGGATTTCAGAATGCGGGAAAATAAGACAAAATAAGATAAACACACATTCATGTATCTAAATACGTGTATTCGTACGAGTGTGTTTATCCGAGTGTGTGCAGTACGTATCTCAAGCGACGACCAACAGATGGCGCCGTCATCCGCAAGCAGTGGAAGCGTGACAGTACGCCATCTTTCTAACGTGACCGGTTTACCCCCGAACACATAATCTTAAACGAATCCCGCCCACGCCATTTACAGTAAAAATTCGAAGAAATGTGCAACCATTAGCGCTCTCGAGTCAATGTCCTGACCCAGAGCAACGCACATTTCCTCGGAAAATCGGGGAAGTAACCTTGCCACGTTTTCTCCACGATTTAATGACTGGCTTTAGTAATAACATACAGGTATTTGGTCTTATGGTTATTGCTTCTGTTGATGTGAGTGCTGTGTGAAGCTTTCATTTTTTATGTTTATTTTATTCATTTATGTTTTTTTTTCTTTTTTGGGGGGACTGAAACCTTTCTCTTCTGACCTCATCCTGTTCAGTGCATTGCATTTGTTTTATGGTTCATTCACATCGCTTTTATTCTGTGGAAATATGTTATTTTTAGCTTAATTTCTTCTCATTTATTTATTTGTTTACTTATTCACCCTTGTTATATATGCACTTCCGTATGTGTGTATGGATGTATGAATGCACCTGTAAAAATGCTTACATTTATTTGTTTATTTATATATTTGCATAAGCTTGCGCGTTTATTTACGCTAGTATGTATTTGAATAGAAACATTGCAAATAAGTTTTGAATTTATTTTCTTCCCAAGCTTGTGTGTTTATCCTAATTCGTTCATACACATCATAGTTTACTTTCTTACCTTTAATTTTCTATTCACAAGTAATTTGTGTGTGGTTATATTGGTATGGACATGTATGTTTATATAAACTAACATTCGCCTGTTCTCTCTGTGCTTATATTCATGTGTACATGCATATTTTAATCATCACTCGTCTCTCCTTTCTCCCTCCATCTCTCGGTGCTTATGTGTACATGCATGTGTATGTCATTCGTCTTCTCCCTCCCTCCCTCCTTCCCTCTGTTTCCCTCCCCTTTCTCTCACACAGTCAAGCGACCTTTGACCCCGCGAGGTTTGAACTCCCGCCCTGCAGCCAATTACCCTGGGTGCGTGTCTCGGTATTGGCCAATCCGTGATCAACAATATTTCCCCCGAATCCAGTACCCGGATGTAGGCCGCTTTCGTACGGTAGAGATTGTCACGTACAGAGCCTGCAACCGTAGAGACGTGGAATTTCGCTGGGCATGTCGTACGTGATATATGGTAGTGTACGTGATGGTATACTATTCTGGTTGTAGTGATGTTGCCCAGAGTACTGTTGTCAATACCAGGTAGTTTCCGACCTTAAATTAACGTGTAGTTTATTGCTGCAGTGATCATACCTTTTTTCGCCTGGAGTTGGGTGTTCTGCTCTCCTGAATGGGCTCATAAATCGTGTATGGAGTCATAGTGGGTCTCCTCGCACACGCAAACGTGAACTCGCGCACACACACAAATATGAATACATGCACACACGCACGCAAGATACACACACATAAAGAAGGAAAGAAAGCGGCGATGGATGCCTATAATAGAGGGAAAACATCGTTTGAGAGATGAGAATTGAGGGGGAGCGGGGGTTAAGGATGTGAACGAGCAGAGATAGGTAACGAGCCTAAAGTTGATGACCAGTGAATTTAATATGGAAGACCGATGCTCGTGACTACGGAAAAAATATCTCTGTACATACAAACAAACCGTATATGGGTCATTTGCAGTGACAGATACTACAAAGTAGGCTCATCTTGCATACCATGGAAGATCAACTCTCTAGAAACGCAACAATAAAAAATACTTTCTGCCCAAACTTAGCCTGCGGCGGAAAGAAAATTGCCAGGGCCTCTAATAACAGAGTCACCCCTACAACAAACGCCTCAACGATGAGTATCCGTTTTCTTCAATGGCTTCACTGATGCTATGGGTTGCCAGATCTCAATTCCGATCAGATCGCTTTCGTCCGCATTTTTCTCTTTTTTTATTATTCTTTTACATAAGAATGAAATGTTAAAACAATCTAAAAATATCTAATAATAAGGCATGTGAACGATCATCAAGGAACATCTTACAAAGTGAAACAGATATCTAAATAACAACGTTGGCACCAAAAAACCAGGTCAAAGGAATGAATGAAATCACGTTCGCACTCTTGCCACCTTCCGATCATACATTTTCTTCACCGTTGTGAATGAAGCTACCTGTTCTTTTCAAGTTAGCAAAAACGAAATAGAAAAAAAAACTGTGTCGTTCTTTTCGATCCCTGCTAAAAATAGATGAACCGCAAAACTTTCACGGCCTTTAGCAGCAAATTTTACACTTGGATCATGTTTTTTTCCTTGTTTAAATCTTTATCTGGCTTTGTCACAGACAATTCTTTATTATATATTTTAGCGATTACATAAAATATATGACAAGACTTCTCAAAATTACTTGAACATTTTCTTGTACATAATGGCTATTTTCGACACGTCATGACACTTCTTTACAGCTTCTTCCATCGAGGTAAAAATTCCACGAATCTATCACATCTGTGCACAAAGACAGAGAGAGAGAGAGAGAGAGAGAGAGAGAGAGAGAGAGAGAGAGAGAGAGAGAGAGAGAGAGAGATACAAAAAGGCAGACGGAGAGAGAAAGAGACAGAAAGAAAGACCGGGAGAGAGAGATACAGAAAGACAGACGGAGGGAGAGATACAGAAAGACAGACGGAGAGAGAGAGATACAGAAAGACAGACTGAGAGAGGAGAGAGAGAGAGAGAGAGAGAGAGAGAGAGAGAGAGAGAGAGAGAGAGAGAGAGAGAGAGAGAGAGAGAGAGAGAGAGAGAGAGAGAGAGAGAGACAGACAGACAGACAGACAGACAGAGATACAGAAAGACAGACGGACAGAGAAAGAGAATGTGAAATACAAGAGAAAATCAAACATAGAAAAGAAAAAACGTAACAAGAACCCCCCCCCCAAAAAAAAAAAATAATAATAATAATAATAGTAATAAATAAAAATAAAAATGTGAAATACAAGAGGAAATCAAACATAGAAAAGAAAAAACCTAACAAGAAAAAACAAATATAAAAAAGACTTATTCTTAAACGAGCAAGGGAAACTGGGCCAGCCGATTTGGGGGGGATACGGGCTTACTTAACCTTCCGCTCACGAAAACAATTGAAAATCGGAACCCGGGAAAAAGCCACATCCTCATGACACAGACACAGAGGTTGCCCAAGACGACGTTTTCTAATGTCGGTGCGAGGTGGGGGGTGGGGGTGGAGGAGGGGAAGAGGGAGGAGAGAAAGGGGGAGAAGGAGGGGGAAGAGGGAGGAGAGAAAGGGGGAGCGGGTGGAGGGGTGGAGGGAGAAGGAGGGAAGAGGGAGGAGAGAAGGGAGAACGGGAGGGGCTGGAGGGAGAGGGAGGAGAGAAAGGGGGAGCGGGGGGAGGGAGGAGAGGAAAGGGGGAGCGGGGTGAGGGTGGAGGGAGGAGAGAAGAGGGAGCGGGGTGAGGGTGGAGGGAGGAGAGAAGAGGAAGGGGGTGGGGTATGAGAGAGGAGGGGGTTGAGGGTAGATGGGGGAGTGGAGAGAAAAAGGAGAAGGAAAGAGGGGGTAAGAGTGAGCAGAGGAAAATAAGAGGGAAGGGGAGAAGAAGGAAGGGAGGGAAGAGAGAGAAAAGCAGAAGGAAAAGAGAGGAGAGAAAGGGAGCGGAGAGAGAGGAAAGGAAACGGGAAGGAAAGACGACAGATAAGAGAGGAGGGGAAAGGATAGAGAACGGGGC
>NC_091567.1:30346939-30351939 GCF_042767895.1 Penaeus vannamei
ATAATAATGCTACGAATGAAATGATATGCATGCAGCAGACAGTAACATCAATAATATTAACTATAATTTATAAAATCATCAGTTAGATTAATGATAAGAATGATGATACGAACAACAATAATGATAATAGTAATAATATAATAGTAATGATATTAGTGATAACAGTGATAAAAATAATAATGACCATGATAATAATAAAACTAACAACAGTAATTATAATTGTCATAATCATAAAAAATAATGATAATAACAATAACAATATTAGTGATGTTAATAATAATGATAATAATGACAATGATAACAACAGCATTACCAATAATGATAATAATAATAATAATAATAACAATGATAACAATAATAGCAAAAATAGTAATTATATTAACAACTACAACAATAATAATAATAATAATGACGATAGTGAGGAAAAGAAAGAAATAATAATCATTATTATGATCATAAAAATAAAAACAACAAATATAACAATCACGATCTTACAAGCAGTTTTTACTATAATTATCATTGCATTATTAAAATGATTATAGCAGTTATGATCACTGATGAATAACTCGTTAAAGTACATTTAAGTATGGGATATATATATGTGTAGATACTTATAAAATGTTGATTTAACAAAATGTATAGGGATATATATATATATATATATATATATATATATATATATATATATACATATACATACATATACACACACACATATATATATATATATATATATATATATATATATATATACATATATATATACATATATATAATATATATATATATATATATATATATATATATATATATATATATATATATATATATATATATATGTGTGTGTGTGTGTGTGTGTGTGTGTGCATATATATACATTTGTATCACATATGTATATATATAGATAGATATGTAGATATAACACAAACTACACAAGAATTGCATAATAATAAAGAAAGAAATATATAGATATTTGTATGCAGTTACAATGATCGAAATGTAATAGATAAAGACTATACTGGTATTCTCTTTGAAGAAAAGAAAGAATGATGGTGAAAAAAACAAAAAGAAGAAAAGGAAGAGAAAGGTAATCAAACTGGTGTACAAATAAGTGAAATCTTGGCCGGTCATTTCGCTGAAGAAAGCAGTTTAAAAAAAAAATTGTAACCATGGCAACAACGGTCCCTGTTATCTCCGAATCCTTGGGTTTTCGACCTAGAAAGATTTTCTCCTAAGAGCGATCTCGGCTCCAGGTCAAGATCTGCTGATAATGTTTGTCGTCATAGGATAAATGGTCGTGTAAGTGACACAAAACAGTGATAAAGGAAAAAGTACTCTCGGTAGACTGACGTTGACTGAAGAGAAAGTAATACTCCGAAACTCTAGCCAAGGGTAAGATCCGGGATGATGCTGTGTATGTGTTATTGTGCTTATTTGTGTTCAGTGATTGTACTAATTATGGAAGACAGAGCGAATCTTGATAATCGGTGGTAATTGTGTTAATGTTGGTAATAATGACGGCATTTATAATAACAAAAAAATACGCATCAACAATCATGAGAGTGGCCATATAATATAAATGATTATGATAATCACAATTTCATAATGACGATGACAATAATGATAATGATGATGAAGAATATTATAATGGTGATAATAATACTAACAACATAAATAACAAAAATACTCACTAGAATCCTGTAAACGTAATGTCAGCAACAACTAAACAACAGAGAACTAGAAATAAGTACAACGAAATAATTTGACATCGGCATGTTTCAGTCAATTAACAAGATAATAGGTCAATTACAGAAACCTGTAATTCACGGATGGACCGCACTGTACTTTACTTCCCTTCACTGCATTTTATTTCCCTGATTCGACAAGCACAAATTGCCAGATCTCGAAAATACGCACAATGGTAATTTGACATGAATAATAAACGTTATTACAGTAATGAGGAACAAACAATTTTAAAAATACGGCAACTCAACCCCCCCCCCCACTCCGATCGAGTTGCCAAATACCAATTTCCGCCTTAGGTGTGGCCCTTGAGACGTCGAACGTAAGTATTTACAGGAAGAGGAAACTGTGTGAATACTTCCTCTTTCGTTTTCTCTTTTGCGGCCGATCATTTATTACGTGTGATATATGAATACATTTTCTGCGGTTGTACGTGGGAGTTCTTCGGTGCTTTTTTTTTCTTTCGTGTGTGTTGACAAATTGTGTTATTTCGATTTGGGTTTGGACAATATTTCATTCTAAATGTGTGCTCTTTTCTTTAAGGTGAAATTTATTTCGTTCCTTACAGTAACACCTCGTATAAATATAATCAATCTCTCTCTTTATCTCTCTCTCTCTCTCTCTCTCTCTCTCTCTCTCTCTCTCTCTCTCTCTCTCTCTTTCTCTCTCTCTCTTTCTCTCTCTCTCTCCTCTCTTTCTCTCTCCCTCTCTCCTCTCCCTCTCTCTCTCCCTCTCCTCTCTCTCTCCTCTCTCCCTCTCTCCCTCTCTCCCTCTCTCCCTCTCTCCCTCTCCCTCTCTCCTCCTCTCTCTTCTCTCTCCCTCTAATTCTTTCTTCTTTCATTCTTTCCGCCCCTTTCCTATTCCTATCCCTCTCGTCCCCCCAATCACCCCTCCCTCCCCCACCCCAACAACCCCCCAAAACAACCCGATCCAAACCTTTCAAAATTGCTAGAAACCAACCCAAACCTTCCGCCATGCACGAGCGAGTCCCCCCCCCCTCCCCATCCCCCCCCGCCTCCTCGTCCTTCCCCTCTTCCCTGACCCCCCCACCACCCCACCCCACCCCCACCCCAGAAAGCTCATGAGGCTCGTCTGTCCATGAGTGACTGACTGACCAGCCATACAGAGTGGAATAATTGCTACAGCGTCCCCACTAACCCATTTCCCGGCGAGCGGCCATTTCTCACACTTATTATTTACGCCACGGAGTGTGTGTGCGTGTGCGTGTGCGTGTGCGTGTGCGTGTGTGTGTGTGTGTGTGTGTGTGTGTGTGTGTGTGTGTGTGTGTGTGTGTGTGTGTGTGTGTGTGTGTGTGTGTGTGTGTGTGTGTGTGTGTGTGTATGTGTGTGTGTGTTTACGCGCTCTTCTTCGGCTGGGACCCTGAATTTTCATTTTTTTCGAAGAGAATATAACGAAAAAAAAAAACATCAAGCAGAAGCAGATGACGACGACGAAGAACAAGACGAAGAACAACAACAACAACAACAACAAAACAAAGAAGAAAGCGAGATCGAGACAGTGCAAAATCCCACGAGAGTCACGCACGAGGCAGCCGCCCCATCAACACTGATCTGGTTTGTCATTTTAGCATGATCACCATGACTTGCAGAAAGAGGGGGCGTGGGCGTGAAGGAAGTCCCGGGCGAAAGGAAGGGGAAAGAAGAGGGATGGATGAAGGAAGGGGAAGGAGAAAACCGGAAAGAGGAGTGGATGAAGGAAGGAGAGGAGAAGAAAAGAAGAAGAAAACTTGGAGGGACGGGCGAAAGGAAGGGGAAAGAAGAGGGATGGATGAAGGAAGGGGAAGGAGAAAACCGGAAAGAGGAGTGGATGAAGGAAGGAGAGGAGAAGAAAAGAAGAAGAAAACTTGGAGAAACGGGCGAAAGGAAGGGGAAAGAAGAGGGATGGATGAAGGAAGGGGAAGGAGAATACCGGAAAGAGAAGTGGATGAAGGAAGGAGAAGAAAAGAACAAGAAAACTTGGAGGGAAGGGCGAAAGGATGGGGAAAGAGAAAACCGGAAAGAGGGGTGGATGAAGGAAGGAGAAGGAGAAGAAAAGAAGAAGAAAACTTGGAGGGACAGGCGAAAGGAAGGGGAAGGAGAATACCGGAAAGAGGAGTGGATGAAGGAAGGAGAAGGAGAAGAAAAGAAGAAAACTTGAAGGGGGAACGGGCGAAAAGAAGGAGAAAACTGGAAAGACGAAAACCTGAAGGAAAGAGAAGAAAGATTGAAGGAGGAACGGGCGAGAGGAAGAAGAATACAGGAAAGAAGAATGAATGAAGGAAGGAGAAACCGGGAAGAGTTGACGGAGGAAAGGAAGGAAGAGAAGAAAACATGAATAAGGAAGAAGCGAGAAAAATAAAGATAGAGAAAGGAGAAACCAGGAAAGATGGAAGAGCGAAAGGAAGAAGGAGAAGAAGGAAAAGGACGAAGGAAATGGCGAAACGAAGGAAAAAATAGGAATGAGGTGAAAAAAGGAAAGAGGGAGAATTCAAAATATGAAATTAGGAAAGGCGAAATGAAAGAGACGAAGACAGAACAAAAATAGAAAATTGCGAAGGACAGAAAGGGAAGAAAAAAACAAGAAAGAGGGGAGGACGAAGAAAGAAGAAGGAAAAGAAAACAGGAAGGAGAAAAGAGGAAAGAAGTAAAAAACCAAAAAGAGAAACGGACGAAGGAAAGAGAAGGAGGAGGAGAAGAAGAAAACAGGAAGGAGTTACAGTTGGACAGACAGGAAGAGGAAGAGAGGGGGAGGGGGTTGGAGAAAGGAGGAAGCAGACACAGGAAGGAATAAACGAAAGAAGGAATGTTCAATACATATAAAAATACAATAAGAAAAAGTAAGTTTTTTTTTAAGTTAAATCACTTTTATACCGTTTCATGAACTGTCTGAATTGTGGATACTGTAAATCAGAGAGTGGAAGAGAACAGATGTGGATAAGTGTGGAGGGAGGGGAGAGGAGAAAGGGGAAGAGAGGAGGAAAGGGGGAAGGGGAGGGAAGGGGGAAGGGGAGGAGAGGGGGAAGGAGGGGGAGAGGGTAGAAGGGAGACGGGGGAGGGGAAGAGAGGAGGAAGGAGGAGGGAGAGAGAGAAGGGTTGAGGAACTGGGTTGGGGGAGGAGGAGGAGGAGGAGGGAGTAGAGGGGGGTCAGCCGGTTGTGCTGGTCTAGCGGTCAAGCAAAGAGCTCTACTGACATCATTACCACTTAAGTTGCAAGGTGAGCAGATTAGCGTATTGATGAGCTTGCTATTAGACTTCCAC
>NC_091567.1:30369439-30371939 GCF_042767895.1 Penaeus vannamei
TTCAGAAAAGGGGAAAGGCAAACAGACGTGCTTGGGGATTCATCTCCTGGGATGAGGATTAAGGGAGGTTTATTCGGCGGGAGAGGTGAATCCTTAGGCAGAAGAGGGTGCTTTGAAAGAGAAGCATGATAAATGGGGTATTTTTTTAATAGATGTAAATGTGCGATCGGTTGCTCAAAGGTAAATGAAATGCGAATGAAAGGCAGAGAGAGAGGGCATAAAATGACTTGAAATCGTTCTTGATATCGAGGAGACAGATAAAAAAAACAAAAAAACGAATGAAACCATTCGTAAATCAGTAATAGGCTCTGAAGAATCCCAGTCGTCCATAAATCAGTAATAGGCTCTGAAGAATCCCAGTCGTCCATAAATCAGTAATAGGCTCTGAAGAATCCCAGTCGTCCATAAATCAGTAATAGGCTCTACCGCATCCCAAACCCGTTGCGTTCCTGCCAGTAGCCTTAGCGCAGAATGAGACAAAAGCTCACGAAACAGCAGCGATACAGGAGAGCAAGCAGCTTAGCGCACCTGCCTCGGACTTGCGGTAGCAATCCCTGTACAACCGCCGACCCAAAAAAGAGGGAGGGAGGGAGGGAGACACACACACGGCGGTCCGAGATTCATTATATAACCACATATGTTGTTTGTTTACGAATGCTTTCTTTCGACATCGTTTTCTCCGCCCCCCTTGAGCTCCTCCCCCTCCCTCCCCCCTCAAGTGAAAACGGGAAGGTCCACTCGAGTACACCGAGAAGTGAAACAAAAAAAAAACGTGAAACTTTCGCTATTTGCGGAAAACGAAATGCAAATGCACCTCACGCTGACCAAGCGGTCAACCCATGCAAAAAAAAAAAAAAAAGCGTCCCAATTCTTCGCGAAAAGCAAAATCGCACAAACACAAATCATAAGATATCGAAAAGTGATACATAATCAAACTATTTCCCATCGCTATCGTTATCAGAGTAGCCGTCCCCCGCGAAGGCGACAGAGAGGCCGACACCAACAGCTGATTCTCCGCCGAGTGAAATGCAAACAGCGGGATTGTTTAGCGTCGCTCGAGGCAAGAGATGAATTGGCAACACTGCCGCTTCTGAAGTGACGGAAGGATAAACATTTGAAGATGAATTCCGACAAATGCTGAAGATGGATAGAGATAGAGGCAGATGGATCGATTCGCTCATGGAAGGGGAGAGAAGGGGAGAGAGGGGGAGGGAGAGGGAGGGAGGGAGGGAGAGGGAGAGAGAGAGAGAGAAAGGGGTGGGAGGGATGAATGAATGGGCGGGAGGGATGAAGGAAGGAAGTAAGCAAAATATGCAAGGAGGAGCGCGCGAGAGGAGAGAGAGAGAGAGAGAGAGAGCGAGAGAGAGAGAGAGAGAGAGAGAGAGAGAGAGAGAGAGAGAGAGAGAGAGAGAGAGAGAGAGAGATAGAGAGAGAGACAGAAGAAAGAAAAAAGAAAGCCAAATAGACAGTAACGGCAAGAGAGAAAGAATCATAAAGACGAAAAACAAGAAAGAAACAAAGACAAGACAGAAAAAAAGAGAAGAAGGGGGGAGCCTAGAGCTACGCCCCCCACCTCACCCCCCCCCCCCCAGACACGCCCGCAAAGTCCCGGCCGGCGTCTGAAACCCGAATTCCGAAGGCGGTAAATAACCCAGACGAATCTCATGGCGATTGGATTGAAAAAAAGTGATTTAGGAGGAAATACAGGCTGAGAAGATAAAGAAGGGGGAGGAGGAAAAAGAAGTTGGAAAGGAGATGGAGGAGAATAAGAAGTGGAAGAAGAATAAGAGGTAGATGAGAAGAAGAAAGAGGAGGAGGAGGAGGAAGATGAGGAGAAGAAGAAAAGGAAGAAGGAAGAAGAAGAGACAGCGGAGGAAGACAGGCGGAGGAGGCGGAGGCCGGCCACGGAGCGACCGGGAGAAAACTACCAAATTCCAAGGCGAGGCAGCGGAGGTGCGGAGGCTCGGGGGATTTAGGCCGACGCCGTGCCCCGTCGGCGGAGGGCTTCGCAAGGGCTTCTTCGTGTCGATGCTCGTCTGTTTTTCCCTCCGCGCGAACAACTTTCTACGGGACGGTCGGTTTCGGTTCGGCCTCCGTGACCAGCTGTGCGAAGGGGGTGCCATTATCTTCTGCCCAAGTCGATCTGCAAGGCGGCGGGCGAGGGGAGAACTCGAGGCAGATGAGGTGCTCAGGGTTGAGGTTGACGCCACTGCCTCGTCGCCAGCAGGCACCAGCTGGCCGTGAATCAGCAGAGGGCGTCCGATGGAAAGAGCTGGCTGCACCAACATCACCATCATGCAAGAAGCGAAGCCATGCAACAACCCACTTTTTAAAAAGAGTTTCTTGCTCAAGAAATGTGACAGTTATCTCGGCGATGCACTTCAGACAAGCGAACCATCTGGGCTGCATGGTTTCCAAATATCTCTCCCCAGAGCGCCCGTTCGTTCGGTAACACCTGCACAACACGGCTGGCTCTAACACACCTGTATCTAAGCCTTTT
>NC_091567.1:30379439-30381939 GCF_042767895.1 Penaeus vannamei
TCCTTCTTCATTCCATTCCCAAACCATTTCCTCCTCTATCCTTCTTCTTCCCTCTCCTATCCTTTCTCCTCCCTTCGCATGCCTATCCTTTAGCTCCTCCCATCGGCCAACCCCTTATTATATGCTTCAGCCTCCTAACCAATTTCCTAACCCTCCCTCCCTCCCTTCCTACCCTTCTCCCTTCCCTTCAACCTTGACTCCTCTCCTAACCCTTAAGTCTCTTACTCGATTTCCATTCCTCCCTCCCTCCCTCGTTCTTCTCATCCTCCCTCCCTCCTTCCATTCCTCCCTTGCCCCCTCCTTCTCTCCTTCTTCCCTTCCCCCTTCCTTCCTTCTCTCGTTCCCTCCTTCCCTTCCCCCTCCTTCCCTCCCACCATCCTCCCTCTATCCTCTCTCCCTTCTCTCTCCCTTTCTCTTTTCCTCCCTCCCTTCCCCCTTTCCTTTACTCGTCCCTTACCCCTCCTTCCCTCGTTCCCTCCCATCTTCCTCCCTTCTCCCCTCCTCTTTTCCTAGTCGCTCCTCCCCTCCCCCCTCCCTTTCTCCCCTCCCCTCTTTCCTTTCCCCCTCCTTCCCTCCCACCATCCTCCCTCCCTCCCCTCCTTCTCCTCCCCCTCCTTCCCTCCCACCATCCTCCCTCCCTCCCCTCCTTCCTTTCCCCCTCTTTCCCTCCCACCATCCTCCCTCCCTCCCCTCCTTCCTTTCCCCCTCTTTCCCTCCCACCATCCTCCCTCCCTCCCCTCCTTCTCTTCCCCCTCCTTCCCTCCCACCATCCTCCCTCCCTCCCCTCCTTCCTTTCCCCCTCTTTCCCTCCCACCATCCTCCCTCTCCCTCCTCCGCTGTAGTACCAAGAAATCCCTTTTTTTTCCCTCTCTCTTCCTCGCCATCAGTTCCACCACATCTCCTCTTCGGGAATCCGC
Source organism: Penaeus vannamei (assembly GCF_042767895.1). Taxonomy (NCBI): domain Eukaryota; kingdom Metazoa; phylum Arthropoda; class Malacostraca; order Decapoda; family Penaeidae; genus Penaeus; species Penaeus vannamei. The sequence goes on from NC_091567.1 coordinate 30,380,357, forward strand.
TCTAACGGCACCTCGGGACTTGCGCTTGCCGATGTTCATGTATATTTGCGCCTCAAACAACTGCGGTTAGCGTGTTGATGGAGGGGAACGAGAGTGATTTTTAGGGTGTGCGAGTTCAGGGAGGGGCGAAGGGGAGAGGGAAGGGAAGGGGAAAGGGAAGAAGGGGAGGGGGAGGGAAGGGGAAGAAGGGGGGGAGGGAAGAGGATCGTAGGGGTGGGGGCGAAGGGGAGAGGGAAGGGAAGGGGAAGGGGGTATGAGGAACGTGGGGGTGGGGGAGAGTGGGAGAGAGGGGAAGTGTGGAGGGATGGGAAGGGGAAGGGAGGGGGAAGGGGGGAGGGGTGCAGAAGAGAATCGTAGTGGTGGGTGAGAGAGGGAGGGGGAGAGGAAAGGGAAGGGGAAGGGGGGGAGAAGAGAATCGTAGGGGTGGGTGAGAGGGGGAGGGGGAGAGGAAAGGGGGGAAGAGGAACGTAGGGGTGGGGTGAGAGGGGGAGGTGTGGAGGGAAGGGAAGGGGAGGGGGGGGGGGGGAAGAGAATCGTAGGGGTGGGTGAGAGGGGGAGGGGGAGAAGAAAGGGAAGGGGAAGGGGGGAAGAGGAACGTAGGAGTGGGTGGAAGGGAGAGAGGGAAGAGGGAAGGGAAGGGGAAGTGGGGGAAGAGGAACGTAGGGGTGGGTTAGAAGGGGAGAGAAGGGAGAAAGTGGGGAGGGAAGGGAGGGGAAAGGGAAGGAGAAGGGGAACTTTTAGGGGAGTGTGAGATAGGGAAAGAAGGGAGAAGGTGGGGAAGGAAGGGGAGAAGAGGAACTTATAGGGCAGGAAGAGAGGGGGAAGAGGGGAGAAAAGGAAGGTAGAGGGTTGGAGATGGTTGGAAAGAAGGGAGAGAGGAAGAGAGAGGGCGAAGGAGATATAGAAGTTAGGGAGAAAGCGTTGTAGATAAGGTAGGAAGAGAGGGAGAAAGGAAGGAAGGAAAGGGGGAGATGGAAAGGAGATTCGAAACTGAGGAGAGAGAAAGAAAGAGAGAAGGAGAGAGCAAGGGACAAGAAAACGAAGAGTTGTACAAAGAGAGAAGAGAAAAAAGGAATAGAAAAGGAATTACCGGAGAAAAGAAAAGAAAACAAAGAGACGAACGGAGACGAAAGTAAAATAGAACGAAGAACAGGGGGAAGGGCGGAATGAAAGGGTTGTAAACAGCATATTAGGGTGACAGCGTTCAGTGTAGTGTGAGACGGTATACGCCGGGCGAGTGTCGAACAACTATAAAATTAGTGTAGTCATTTGTACACGCATTCACCCTAACGCCAAATTAGGACAAGTGGCCAAAGCGTTGCCCAAATAGGGTGACCGATTTTCATTCCTCTTTTCCTGGTCTTACATTCTCAGAGAGAAATGGGTGACTATTACTATTCCTTAGAAACCTTTTAGCATTTTAATATGTGATGGCACGTCTGTCTGTGTACGTGTATGTCTGTATGTGCATCTAAATTAATAAACTATCTATGTACACGTCGGGTACTGATGTGGATGAAATGTCAGCTGATGAATGTTCCTTTGACGAAATGCGATGACTTGCATTTTCTAAAAATAATGTA
>NC_091567.1:30389439-30394439 GCF_042767895.1 Penaeus vannamei
CCTCTCCCCTCCCTTCCCTATACAACTCCCTCCCCTTCTCTGTAGCCACCCCTTTCTCCTCCTCCCTTGTAGGCACCCCTCCCTCCCTCCCTCCCTTCCCTTCTCTATACCACTCCCTCCCCTTCTCTGCAGCCACCCCTCCCTCCCCCTTCCTTGTAGTCACCCCTCCCTCCCTCTCCCCTCCCTTCCCTTCCCTATACAACTCCCTTCCTTTCTCTGGATCCACCCCTCCCTCCCTCTCCCCTCCCTCCCCTTCTCTGTAGCCACCCCTCCCTCCCCCCCCTTATAGCCACCCCTCCCTCCCTCTCCCCTCCTTTCCTTATACCACTCCCTCCCTTTCTCTGTAGTCACCCCTCTCTCCTCCTCCCTTGTAGGCACCCCTCCCTCCCTCCCTCCCTTCCCTTCTCTATACCACTCCCTCCCCTTCCCTGCAGCCACCCCTCCCTCCCTCTCCCCTCCCTCCCCTTCTCTGTAGCCATCCCTCCCTCCCTCCCTCCCTCCCTTCCCTTCTCTATACCACTCCCTCCCCTTCTCTGCAGCCACCCCTCCCTCCCCCTTCCTTGTAGTCACCCCCGCCCCCTCCCCCTCAAAGCCGTCCGTCAGAGAGTGAAATTTCTGAAAGCCATATTTCCTTTTACCTTTTATTTGGGCTGTTATTGCCTCCGACATTTGCTGCTCTTCTTGTTTTCTTTCTTTATTCATTCATTATTTTTAATACACCCATGTCTACATTTCTTCTTCGTATTTGACATGCATTAGAAATATATATATATATATATTTTCAATTATCGTCCTTACAATATCAATGGTATTGTTATAAGCACACACACACAAAAAGGAAAAATAATATTACTAGTATTGTTACAAGCACCCCCCCTTAAAAAAGCTAGTATTGTTACAAGCACCCCCCCTTAAAAAAGCTAGTATTGTTACAAGCACCCCCCCTTAAAAAAGCTAGTATTGTTACAAGCACCCCCCCTTAAAAAAGCTAGTATTGTTACAAGCACCCCCCCTTAAAAAAGCTAGTATTGTTACAAGCACCCCCCCTTAAAAAAGCTAGTATTGTTGCAAGCACACCCAAAATAATAATAATAATAATAATAATAATAATAATAATAATAATAATAATAATAATAATAATGATAATGATAATACTAATAATAATAATAATAATAACAATAATAATGATAATAATAATAATGATAATAATAATAATAATAATAATAATGATTATTACAAATAAATAAATAAATAAATAGATAAATAAATAAAATAACAAGCCCATACCAGTCCCACACGTAGGCCGCGTTCATTCCGAGCTCGTTCTGTTGAGCGAAAACCTGCTCCCGAACCGCCTGCGCCGCTGACCTTCGCTATGCTCTCGATGGACACTGCGGAAGTGAAGCAAGAAATTATACAATTGATGCGAGCAAATACGAAGCGAGCGTTGTTTGAAGAACGTGTTGGCGGGCAGAATGATCAGCTAACATCGCTTGCAAGTTTAGGCTGACAGAGAACACAGTCGACTGCTTGGACGCGCGAGGAATAAGAGGCGAAGGGAAAAGAACATTAAGGGCGCCTGGCTTTCCGTTTTTTGTTATTGTTGTCTGTATTATCATTATTATATTTATTATTATCGTTATTATTAATCGTAGTAGTAGTGATAGTAGTATGATGATTAGTAGTAGTAGTAGTGGTAGTAGTAGTATTTTGAATATTATTATTATTATCCTTATGATTATCATTAATACTATTATTATCATTTTCATTATTATTATTATTGTTATTACTATTGCTATTATTATTATTGTTATTACTATTGTTATTATTATTATTACTATTGTTATTATTATTATCATTATTATTATTATTATTATTATTATTATTATCATTATCACCATTATCATCATCATTATTATTATCATTATTATCATTGCTATCATCATCATCGAAAGAGAAATGAAAGCATTGCAACGGAAATTCATCAATAAAAGTGAAAATTAAATCACGGTCATTATTGGTCGTTCGTTCTAGACAAGAGAATAACAATCCATGATAAAGATTGTGTCAGAATGCTGTAATAAACAGATCACATTTCAATAAATCTGGAAGGAAAATGAAAGCTCCCGAAACGCTGATGAAATGGGGTGTCGCAAAGGGTTAGATTCGGTTTACGTGAATCGTTATAGTTGGGTCACCGTAAATAATTACCGCTATTTATTGGGAATCTAAGAGCACCAGTGACGCCAGAAAACCTTAATTTGAAAGATATATAGGTCTCTATAGAACCAAAAACGCTCATTATGACATGGAAGGATGCACAGATTTGGCAACGTCGCCAGAAACAAGTGAGGCACGGGAAGCGCCATCAAAGCTTCCACGAATGTGTGGAGAACGTGATGTGGCAATGCTCTTAATAAGCGATGTTTAAAAGCACATATAAAGTACACTTATGCAAGTAAAATGACCTGAGAAGAAGCAAGGAAATGGCGGGAATACGCTATTTTTATTATAACTCATAAATCTCCCGAAAAAAATTCTTATCAAAAACGTATATAACAATGTATATAAAGACTACATATTCTATTCAAAATGTATATCTTTCTTCGGGATATTTTTATAAGATACGTCGAAGCATCATTAAGATAAACATAATTCCCTACAGGGAGTTTAATCGTGTAGATGGAACCCGTATCAAGCCGACAGACATATCGGGGGGAAAAAAAATATACTCTACGTGACTTATCAGATCCGAAAATCCAAAGAAAATTGCCTGAGAGGACGGACGCCGGTTTTCACGCGAGGAAAGCCTTTGTGTGGTTTCTTGGAACTTTCTCTCCGGAATAACTTACGATAGGATTTTGATCTCGTGTTCTCGAAATTCATCAATTTGCGTAGGATTTTTTTGTCTTTTTTTGATATATACTTTTCGATCTCGGGTTCTCGAAATTCATCCATTGCGTAGGATTTTTTTGTCTTTTTTTTATATATATTTTGCTCTTTTTCGAATTATCTCGGGGGGGGGGTGTTGGATCGACATTTAACCTCGGTAAAGTAAGTAAAAGGTATTTACAAATCAATCGGAAAATCTGAATATGATGATCTACATGAAATAAACTATTGAGGAAATTCCTAGCTTAGCATGTACATAAATCTAATTTCGCATTCATATCTCTTCTTACTTAATCTTGATTGCAAAAGCGTCAAGAGCATGGAAGGATAAATTATACTTATATTGATGATGTCACGTTTAGGAGAAAGTATATAATTAGTATTCAGATCATACTCAATGATACAGACAGACATGTAAAGAGATATTAGAGAGGCAAAGAAAGTCTTGATGAAAGCATAAAATAGATAAAAAAGATGTACAGTAAGAATTAAATTTAGTAAAGAATAGTGAGAGTCGAGGAAAAAGTATGCGAGAGTAAGTGACTTTACTGTTTAGACAAAGAAGAAAAAAGAAGAATTCAAATATATATGTAAGTGAATTTCTCATTCAGACAGATATTTTGTTCATGGGAATAAAATCTAAAAGAATAGAGCAAAAAGGAAAGAATCATTTAGTCATATTCGCATTGTCTCTGATAAACAAACAAAAGAAAAACAAAAACAAAAACGATGCTCCTGTCTTCTCTCTTCCTTACTCATTTTCTCCTCATCATCATCATTCTTTTATCAACCCACATATCCCCCTCCTTCAAACATCCAATCATCAATTCCTCTCTTCATATAATAAAAAAAATATGTTAGTTTCCCTTCGCGCAAAATTTCTTCATCTAAGCGAAGTGTTGGAACGTGTGTGTGCTCCCATGATTGCTTCTCTGTGCCTGTCTCTTTTTCTCTTATTTCTGTTTCTCCTGGCCCCTATCTCTGTCTGTTTCCCTGTTTGATTTAGTCTCTCTCTCTCTCTCTCTCTCTCTCTCTCTCTCTCTCTCTCTCTCTCTCTCTCTCTCTCTCTCTCTCTCTCTCTCTCTCTCTCTCTCTCTCTCTCTGTTTCTCTGTCTCTCAAAATTTATCCACCTATCTATCCGTATCTATACCCACTCATTATTCTACAAATCTGCCACTCATTTTTACCCATCTAAACATCTATCTTTTGCCTGTTTTTCTCTCTTTCACATTTCGCTTTCTCAAATGTTCTATAAATCCTCGAGATTCATGGACGTCACAGTTGGCTTCTCTCCACTCACGCCTCTCCTTTCCTTTCTCCTTTATTTCTTTTTTTTTTCCTTTTTGTCCTCATCTGCTTTTGCTCTCTTCCTCCTTTTATTTGTTTCTTCGTCTTCTTCCTCATTCTTTTCTTCTTCTTTTTCTTCGTCTTCGTTATCTTCATTTTCTTTTTCTACTTCATATTATTATTGTTATCATTATTCCTCCTCATTCTTATCCTCATCATCACCATTATCACCATTACCATCATCATCAATATTCCCTTTCTTATCCTCTTCCTATTTTTCTTTTTCCTCTTCCTCCTCCACTGCTTCTTTCGTTCTTCCTCCTCCTCCCCTCTGCACATGTTTTGATACAGAAATCACAATAAATGATTACATGAAAATAAGGAGAGTATAAAGAAAAATGGAGTTTTATATATCCAACAAACACTATTCAGGAAAAAAAATAAGAACAAAAATGGTGTCCGAAAATTTTAAGAAAAAAAAATCAAATTTCAAACGGCCTTTAGCAATGGCGCTCAAGAATATATTAAAAAAAAAGACGAAAAGAAAGAAAACAGGTGCTCAAGTCGCGAAGAAAAGGCTATCAGAAAACCATGGCGAAAGTAGCGTTGCACGTCTATTGCTCTTTGCACCTCCGTCATCTCCCTGTCTTTCGAAGATGTATTGCCCTTGTCATGGATGTGGATGGGTTTAAGAATGACGGATGTAGAAGAAATATCGTTCATCTATTTTTTTATTATTATCATTATTATTACTATTATTATTATTATCATTGTTATTATTATGATCATTATCATTATCATTATCATCATCATCATCATC
>NC_091567.1:30406939-30409439 GCF_042767895.1 Penaeus vannamei
TTTTCTTTTTTTCTCTCTCTCTCTTTTTTGTAATGGACACTTTCCCCTTTAACAGATATATCTTTCTTTGGATTTAGCTTTTTTCTTCTCCCTTGCCTCACAGTCGAAAACCTCTCAGCATGTGGTTTATCGGCTTTAGATTATCGGAGGGGAGGGAGGGAGGGAGGGAGGGAGGGAGGGAGGGAAGCGAAAACAAGAAATCGGTCTATTGTTGAAGAGTCACGGTCCGCTGTCTAATTTCGCTCATCCGATGTTGCCACGAGTAACCCAGTGAATTATGACGGTGATATATTTTGTACGTATTGGGAAAAAATGGAAACTAGTATTTTTTTTATATTTTGGATGAATACCTACACAATAGATTGGAAGAGAGTTGGAAAGATCGTCACCAAGAGTCATTACGATAAGTTAAACACGCATGTTCACCTAACCACTAAACCAGTTTACAAATGGCATCATAATAAAAGATGTCATACGACAAGCAATGGAGAAACTTGTTTTGCATAAAACATTCAGCTGTAACAATGCACTCTATTTTCTCTAGTAAACTTAATATCATAATATTTCATCTATTCCGAATAATGCACAACCTTATTCTATTGTATACTCGCTCTCATCATAAAAGGGGGTTACTCTCTTACAGTCATCGACATGTTTATCACTTTTATCAATATTGATTCCCTATGTTAAAACGACAAAAATGGGGAAAAAAAGACATACCATCATCATAATATATTCTAATTTAATCTGAACATCTGAAAGTCCGACTTTCTACTGAGGTTATCGCCGATTTTTAATATCCACGTAACCGAGGAAATGAAAGTAGCTTGTTTGTCCTGAACCGCAGACACACGAAGAGACAGTCACTCGAAAGCACCGTTTTCTTTGACTCGCGTCGTAGATAGACCTTTATGCTAATCCAGGTAAAAGCGCGAAGTGTTGGATTTTCTATACAAATTGGTAGCATGTATTTGGAGGGAGGGTGTCTATTCAGTGCGTCGCTTTCTTCTTCGTTTTATTGGTTATTTAATTTTCTCCTGTTCTCTTTTTGTTATCTCGGCGTTTGCGTTTTCCCATGCGATGTCTGCTCCGTTTTCTTTTCCGTCGCCATGTTTATCTCTCCATTAACGTTCATTTTTTTTCCTTTTCATCGTTTTATTCTTTTCTCCGGTTCTGATTCTTCTTTTCCTTGTTTGTTTTACTACTTTCATCGACAGCATTTTCGCCTTTCGTCCAAATGGTGTTGACAGGTAAATCTCTTCTTTTTTATTGTTACATTTTGTCCGACAGTAAAATGACCAAAACTAATGGAATTCTTTTACTCTTGTCATCTTTAGATTACGCGGATGACTAATCGCAATCAAATTATGTGAATATCTACAAACATTCCTTCGATTTATCATTGCAGTTTCATAACGCGTGGTTTTCACTTTTCTCGAATGATCTTAGAAGAAAAAAAAATCTGGATGCTCAGCGTGGTAGAATCAGGTTAGGAATCTCGGAAGCACTGATTTGCTAAGCACATGTGTGATAAATCAGATGATATTCAAAGTAAATTGCACGGAGGAAAGCGCGTGGGAATGTAAGGCTTAAAGAAATGATGGTGAATTGTGACCAAGCAACATTTACGAGTAATCAGATAGCTTTTAGTCTTTCTTTTTGTTGGCAACAAAATTTAAGATGTAAGATAAGAAAGTTGGAAAAACTATTCTATCTCTTTATGAATGCGGGGCATCAACGGGTGATTGCTGAGAAAATATAGTAAAATAATAATAACTGCAATTCTGTGTCCCGCAGAAACATTCAATCTCTAAATCTTGCATTGTATAATTTCTTCATCAGTGCTATGCTATGCCATATTATCATAATCATTGTTATTATTATTATTATTATTATTATTATTATTATTATCATTATCATTATTATTATCATTATTGTTATTATTATCTTTGTTGTTGGTACTGTTATTATCATTATAATTACTGATATTTTTTGTAATCATTATCACTATTACCATTATCATATTATTAAAATCATTATTATTAAAATCATCGTTATAGTCACTATTATTATTATTATCATTGTCGTAATTATTATTATTATCATTATTATTATTATTATTATCATTATCATTACTATTATTATTATCATCATAATTAGCATTATTGTTGTCAAAATTATCATTGTTATGTTTATCAATATCATCATTATTATTATTATTATTATCACTACTGTCATTATTGTTATTATCACTACCTTCATTATTATCATTATTCATTATCCTTGGCATTATTTTTATAATTATCATCATTATCATTATTGATATAATAATCATTATTGTTATTGTTAATTTCGATTAACCTCATCCTCATCCTAATCCACTTCCTCATTCTCATCTACATCTTCACTTCATCCTCATCCTCATCATTGTCAATGTTATCCTGTTTATTGCGACAAGTGTAGAAAAGGTATGGATGATAAAAATCGGCCAAATACATCT
>NC_091567.1:30432002-30439502 GCF_042767895.1 Penaeus vannamei
TACACACACACATACACACAAAGACAGACTCTCACACACTTATCTTTGTATATACATAAAAAAGACAAATCTTTTCCAAATATTTTATTGGTCATTCTAGAACCACAAAGCTCTACGGGATAAACACCTCGTATTTCACATATAAAATTCTATTTCTCTCATGTCTATAAATGCTCTTTCGCTTTCACTGAAGATAAATCTAAAATCAAAACTGATTGCAACGGCGCTTTTTTTCACACACACACACACACACACACACACACACACACACACACACACACACACACACACACACACACACACATATATATATATATATATGTATATATATAAATATATATATATGTATATATATATATATATATATATATATATATATATATATATGTATATATATATTACACATAATCGACTATTCACAATCAGTAGATAACGACCGTTACAGATAGTGTTACATCTTAATGAATGTTCGAACAATCGATGTTAAAGAACAATTGCCCACTAATACGATAAATTATAATAAAAGCACAGTTAACTGAACAATAGGCCTATATATGATATTCCGATCTTTACTGATGCCATTATATTCTAATCGAGGTATGTTGTATATGATGGGTGTCCTTACTATCCTTATTTTGTTCCGATACACTCCAAGAAATTACACTCAGACATGTTTCCGGTTTGAGATTCTTAAAAAAAAAAAAAAAAAAATAATAATAATAATAATAATAATAATAATACATTAAATTGTTTCTAGTTAATATATAGAGGAGAGTGCACATACATATATAATTAACTATAGAGTACGTTTGACTCATAGATCTGCCTAAAAGGTAAAATCTAAATATAATTACATTCATATCATTAGTTAAGTCTTTGTGATGCAATGGATGGCACAGTCGCCTCTTCAGCGACAGACTCGGGTTCGATCCCCGACGGAGGCCAACTGACTTTTATGCAGGAATTTATGTTTTAATCCTTTTACTTGCTTATGGACCCATTTATTCATCCTTCGTTGTTTTTGCCTTCTTTTTCCTCCAGTGTTCAAAGTGATTTTTTCATTATTATCGTTATCATTATCATTATTATTGTTGTCAGTATTCTTATCATCATATTAATATTATCATTACTATTATTGCTATTCTCATTATTAATTCTATTACTATTTATGTTATCATTACTACTATTGTTATTATATCTATTATCATTATTAGGTTTATTATCCTTATTATCATCATGATCATCATTAATATCATTATTATCATTACATTATCATTATTTCTTATTCTTATGAATACTGTTATGATTATTATTATCATTATTGAAATTATCATCATTATTACCATTGTTTGTATTATTGTTGTTTTCATTTATTTTTTATATGTACACACACACTTACACACACACACACACACACACACACACTCACACACATACACACACACACACACACACATACATACATATATATATATATATATATATATATATATATATATATATATATATATATATATATATATATATATATATATATATGGGTATATATGTACCGGTTATTATGTATATACACATATATATGTATACGTTTGTATATATATATATATATATATATATATATATATATATACATATATATACATTCATATACATATATATAAGTATATGTGTGTGTGTGTGTGTGCGTGTGTGTGTACATATGTATATATTAAAATATATTTTTTAATATACATACATACATATATATATATATATATATATATATATATATATATATATATATATATTAACATATATTTCTTAATATATACATATATATGTATATATGTCTATATATTTGTGCATATATGATAACAATAAAGCCGTTTCAAAATCTCTGAAACCAAAATATCACAATATAAACGAGAGTTTAAAAGAAAAAAAATAATAATAAAAATAAAAAAAATAAATTAAAAAAGAAATAAAATAACCTTCACCTTCACCTCATTCGCGTTGCACTGCAAGCGATCGCTCTTCCGCGGAGCGAGATTCCGGCGCTGTTGATCCTGCTTCCGGTTCATCTCCTTTTTGATAATTTATATATATACTTTATTCTTTATTTTTATTTTCTATTTTTGGGGGGATGGGGTGGGATGGAGAGGGGGGCTTTCGTTATATATTGGAATTCTTGCTATACGTGAAAGGGGACACGAAAATAATAATAATAATAATGATAATTCGTATATAGTCTCCACCGGGAATCGAACCTGAATCTAAGGTTTTAAAGACAGTCGTGCTAACCGTTGCACCAAAGAGGCTTTTATGACAGAGACTTCATTAAGGGTTTATAGCGGTTGGAATCTTACAGAATAATAATAATAATAAAATACAATAACTATTGTTCGAAGAATCTTGTATAAAAATAATACAAAATAAAATCAAGTAACATAAACGTAACGACTGAGGGACATGGTAAAACCTTAGGAGAAAAACATTACTTGTAAAGAAAATTAGACCGCATGCATAAGTGCCATAGGGGCGGAGAAAGTGAATATTCAAACAGAAAGCGTGGCACTGCCGATGGCAACCTCAAGGTCGCAGGGTACGATCAAGTGTTGCCCACTCACGAGCTTTGTTTATTCCCTGAAAGTCCACCACAATGCCCTTATAAGATTATCTCTCCCGGCGTACATTGCTCGTTTCCCGCTGAGTCTCGCACATTCCCCTCGGCCGGACTACGCTGCCGGGGTCGTGAACGCACGCACGAACGCACAATCTTTGCTCCTTGTCTTTATGTTACCAGGCTCAAACATAGTTTGCTGATAAAATAAAATAAAGTAATACGCCCGCAACTTTTTAAAGTTAATTATGCCCCGTTAAAAGGTCCTTTCCTTACCACCTTTTAGCACCAATTAACCTCGGATATCAGTATCAGATCGGGAGGTCGTTATCGAATCTAGTCCGGTTGAGATAATAAGTGCGATTTAGGCTTAATCGTATATAATAAGGTATTGGCCTTAGGGAGTAGAATGTCGTTACTATGTATCTCTTTACGCCATTATCATAATAACATAAAGATAACGTTAGTAATAATGATAATAAGAAAGAGGGAAAAACAAACAGAGAAAGAAAGGAAGAGAGTGATAGGGATAAAGATGGAAAGAGAGAGAGGAAAATAGAGAGAAAAATATTATACACACGTACACATACACACAAAGACACACTTCCATACACCTATCTTTATATATACATAAAAAAGACAAATCTTTTTCAAAGAATTTATTGATCTAGAACCACAGAACTCTACGGGTTAAACCTCGTATTTCACATATAAAATCCTATAAAGTCGCTTTCGCTTTCCCTGAAGATAAATCTAAAATCAAAACTGATTGCAACGGCGCTTTTTTTAAGCCCGGAGCTTTTCATGTCTTTCAGCCCCGGGCAGTGTTGCAATCAGAGGGAGCATTTGTTGCTCCCTTTTGGGGATTCGAACCCGCGACCGCGTATCCGAACCTGCGGTCGCGCGTTCGAATCCGGCGCCTTTACCCGCTCGGTTACCGTGGCCGAGGGGCACTGGGAAGGGTATGGGAGGGGTATTTCCGTATCATGTTTTTGAAAGAGGGAGAGAGAGAGAGGGAGGGAGAGAGAGAGAGAGAGAGAGAGAGCGTAACAAAGACCATAGTTTGGCCAAAATCGACCTTATGTTTGAAACAAACAAAATCTAAGAAAAGAAAGAAAGAAGCATTAAAATGAATGCATATACAAAACAACAACGAAAATGTTGGAAGAAAAGCTCGCTCTAAAATCCCTTGTTTATAGGCTTTTCTTTTTGTGATTATTAGCCAAGGGCGAGTGGGCGTGGCTTTGGTTGTATGGACTGGTGGTGCTTGGAGGAGGTTAAAACGTTTAATATTACGGCAATTTATCATTACTGATAAACTAACTCCCTAATGAAATAATATGTGAATATTTAGTTCATTTTCCTTTTTTCGCTATATTAGGAAACCTAATCTGCTATAAAACTGTAAAATATTTTCAATTTCGTATTTTATTGGCAAACGCGATAAATCACCTTTGTTAATCTCGCTCAAAATTACATCATGAATAAAGTGTAGCGGAAGTGAAGTGAAGTGACATGAAGAGACGAACCGAAGTGAAGTGATGTGAACTACAGTGAAGGGAACTGGAACTGAATGCATAGCGAGGGTGCTGAACATATAATTAGATTATATTTTTGTGTTTATTAATTTTCTCTTTGTTTATTCATCTAGATGAATAGTTTAATCCAAATACAATCATTAATCTTTTATACACGTATACTCGCATTCCTGTGCATACGGAGAACAATCCAAACCCGATAACATCTTTGTAAAACTGATATCTCTTGATTACAATCTTGGACATACGAGCTTTATAAATTGATTTCTGCCTCATATACTATGTGCTCGTACACTCATTCGCACACACGTGTTCTCATTTACATATATTTTTCATTCCAAGTAAAGCGATATATTAAAGGTATACTTAATGTGTGTGTGTGTGTGTGTATATATATATTACACATAATCGACTATTTACAATCAGTAGATAACGACCGTTACAGATAGTGTTACATCTTAATGAATGTTCGAACAATCGATGTTAAAGAACAATTGCTCACTAAGACGATAAAACAATAATAAAAGCACAGTTAACTGAACAATAGGCCTATATATGATATTCCGATCTTTACTGATGCCATTATATTCTAATCGAGGTATGTTGTATATGATGGGTGTCCTTACTATCCTTATTTTGTTCCGATACACTCCAAGAAATTACACTCAGACATGTTTCCGGTTTGAGATTCTTGAAAAAAAATAAATAAATAAAAAATAAAAACATTAAATGGTTTCTAGTTAATATATAGAGGAGAGTGCACACACATATATAATTAACTATAGAGTACGTTTGACTCATAGATCTGCCTAAAAGGTAAAATCTAAATATAATTACATTCATATCATTAGTTAAGTCTTTGTGATGCAATGGATGGCACAGTCGCCTCTTCAGCGACAGCCTCGGGTTCGATCCCCGACGGAGGCCAACTGACTTTTATGAATGAATTTATGTTTCCATCCTTTTACTTGCTTATGGACCCATTTATTCATCCTTCGTTGTTTTTGCCTTCTTTTTCCTCCAGTGTTCAAAGTGATTTTTTCATTATTATCGTTATCATTATCATTATTATTGTTGTCAGTATTCTTATCATCAATATTACAATTATTAATATTATCATTACTATTATTGCTATTCTCATTATTAATTCTATTACTATTTATGTTATCATTACTACTATTGTTATTATATTTATTATCATTATTAGGTTTATTATCCTTATTATCATCATGATCATCATTAATATAATTATTATCATTACATTATCATTATTTCTTATTCTTATGAATACTGTTATGATTATTATTATCATTATCATTATTGAAATTATCATCATTATTACCATTGTTTGTATTATTGTTGTTTTCATTTATTTTTTATATGTACACACACACTTACACACACACACACACACACACACACACACACACACACACACACACACACACACACACATACATACATACATATATATATATATATATATATATATATATATATATATATATATATATATATATATATATATATATATATATATGGGTATATATGTACCGGTTATTATGTATATACACATATATATGTATACGTTTGTATATATATACATATACATATATATACATTCATATACATATATATAAGTATATGTGTGTGTGTGTGTGTGTGCGTGTGTGTGTACATATGTATATATTAAAATATATTTTTTAATATACATATATATATATTAACATATATTTCTTAATATATACATATATATGTATATATGTCTATATATTTGTGCATATATGATAACAATAAAGCCGTTTCAAAATCTCTGAAACCAAAATATCACAATATAAACGAGAGTTAAAAAGAAAAAAAAAAATAAATAAAAAGAAAAAAAATAAATTAAAAAAGAAATAAAATAACCTTCACCTTCACCTCATTCGCGTTGCACTGCAAGCGATCGCTCTTCCGCGGAGCGAGATTCCGGCGCTGTTGATCCTGCTTCCGGTTCATCTCCATTTTGATAATTTATATATATACTTTATTCTTTATTTTTATTTTCTATTTTTGGGGGGGTGGGGTGGGATGGAGAGGGGGGCTTTCGTTATATATTGGAATTCTTGCTATACTTGAAAGGGGACACGAAAATAAAAATAATAATAATGATAATTCGTATATAGTCTCCACCGGGAATCGAACCTGAATCTAAGGTTTAAAGACAGTCGTGCTAACCGTTGCACCAAAGAGGCTTTTATGACAGAGACTTCATTAAGGGTTTATAGCGGTTGGAATCTTACAGAATAATAATAATAATAATAAAATACAATAACTATTGTTCGAAGAATCTTGTATAAAAATAATACAAAATAAAATCAAGTAAAATAAACGTAACGACTGAGGGACATGGTAAAACCTTAGGAGAAAAACATTACTTGTAAAGAAAATTAGACCGCATGCATAGGTGCCATAGGGGCGGAGAAAGTGAATATTCAAACAGAAAGCGTGGCACTGCCGATGGCAACCTCAAGGTCGCAGGGTACGATTAAGTGTTGCCCACTCACGAGCTTTGTTTATTCCCTGAAAGTCCACCACAATGCCCTTATAAGATTATCTCTCCCGGCGTACATTGCTCGTTTCCCGCTGAGTCTCGCACTCTCCCCTCGGCCGGATTACGCTGCCGAGGTCCCGAACGCACGCACGAACGCACAATCTTTGCTCCTTGTCTTTATGTTACCAGGCTCAAACATAGTTTGCTGATAAAATAAAATAAAGTAATACGCCCGCAACTTTTTAAAGTTAATTATGCCCCGTTAAAAGGTCCTTTCCTTACCACCTTTTAGCACCAATTAACCTCGGATATCAGTATCAGATCGGGAGGTCGTTATCGAATCTAGTCCGGTTGAGATAACAAGTGCGATTTAGGCTTAATCGTATATAATATGGTATTGGCTTTAGGAAGTAGAGTGTCGTAACTATGTATCTCTTTACGCCATTATCATAATAACATAAAGATAACGATAATAATAATGATAATAAGAAAGAGGGAAAAACAAACAGAGAAAGAGAGGAAGAGAGTGATAGGGATAAAGATGGAAAGAGAGAGAGGAAAATAGAGAGAAAAAGAGTATGTATACACACGTACACATACACACAAAGACACACTTTCATACACCTATCTTTATATATACATAAAAAAGACAAATCTTTTTCAAACATTTTATTGATCAATCTAGAACCACAGAACTCTACGGGTTAAACCTCGTATTTCACATATAAAATCCTATAAAGGCGCTTTCGCTTTCCCTGAAGATAAATCTAAAATCAAAACTGATTGCAACGGCGCTTTTTTTCTAAAGCCCGGAGCTTTTCATGTCTTTC
>NC_091567.1:30457002-30469502 GCF_042767895.1 Penaeus vannamei
TCTTCAACTCTTATATTGGAGCATCCAATCTCCTGTTTTACTTATCTCTTGGAGCACTGATTTTGTGTGTGTGTGTGTGTGTGTGTGTGTGTGTGTGTGTGTGTGTGTGTGTGTGTGTGTGTGTGTGTGTGTGTGTGTGTGTGTGTGTGTGTGTGTGTGTGTGTGTGTGTGTGTGCGTGTGCATGTGTGTGTGCGCGTGCGTATGTGTGTGCGCGTGCGTATGTGTGTGCGTGTGCGTGTGTGTGTGTGCGTGTGTGTGTGTGCGTGTGTGGATGTGGATGAGTGTGTGGATGTGGATGAGTGTGTGGATGTGGATGAGTGTGGATGTGGATGAGTGTGTGGATGTGGATGAGTGTGTGGATGTGGATGAGTGTGTGGATGTGGATGAGTGTGTGGATGTGGATGAGTGTGTGGATGTGGATGAGTGTGTGGATGTGGACATGTGTGTAGATGTGTGTGTGTGAATGTAGATGTGTGTGTAGATGTGGATGTGGATGTGGATGTGGCTGTGGATATTGGTGTGCATGTAATTATATATATACAAACAGAGATAATCTAAACATCCAGAAGAAGTTTTCTTTACCTAATAGAGAAACTTTGTAGTTTAAATGAATAAGAGTAATGCCTTACTTGTAAAAAAAAAATAAAATATCTGAATGATCTAAGTAAATCCATTGAGATTATAAACATTTTATATGCAAATTATCTAAAAAGATATTCATATACATCACAGAATATCTATATCATCTGAGAAAATAAACTGAGAATGTAAATCTTAACCACATGCAGACGGGGATGGCATGTGCGTACATGCATTGCCCACTGTGTGTTTAAATAAGTAATTCTTTTCACATACAGATGGCTCCACAAGTACTAGGTCACCAATGAGCCAGTTATGAGAAGTGCTTGTCTCACCTGTTTAACCCACTTACAACTGGTGTCACACATGAGACACCCGGAAAAATAAACATTACTGGGCGTCCCGCCAGTGCAACACCATATTGGAGCTTGCACTCTGATTTTGTCGCCCGTGGTGGGCGGCTCTTACGCAGGTTCCTGGACTCGACCGCACGCCGATTTTGAAGCCGCCCAGAAAGCAATATTTTTGGCTTGAAAATGTAACGTCACTAGGTGGTTAACCTTTTCCTTGATTTTCAATTAAATTTTCTATTATTTGATACTGCTCTTAGTAATGCTACTAACAATAGAGTAATTACAATGTCTATAATAAAAATAACAGTATCAATATTGATAGCATTAGTAAAAAACTCATTTTTCCCACCAACTCAAGGAAAGGTGCTGTCACACGATCTACTACCTGACTTCTTTGTGGCTAAGCACTGGCAGAGCCATCTATGTGTAGATATTTAACAAAACAAGACTAAAGTGAACATAACATTTTCCCAGTGGCATTGCCTTAACTGGTACAGAGTTAAGGCACTCCAATAAATTACATTTACTATCAGTTGTTGCTTTACAATTCATTTTTCTTTTTCTAATTAGAGGATTTTCATAGCTGTGATTCTGTTATGGTCCACACCAAACATTCTTTATTCGTAGATGAAACTTCTATCTAAAAATACTAGTCAAATGCAGTTCATCCAGTCATTTAGTCAATTCATATGCATATGTCTGTAAACAGTGTTGACACACACACACACTTGTCTGTATTTGTAGGACCAAATTTTCCATCTGTCATCATTTTTTCCATTGGCATTCAAAATATCATGCACTCTCTTCACGAAGGGGAACTCTACAATCATGCACACTGAACAATAGCCAAGTTCTGACTCCGAAAGTCTTTGGTTTATGATTTTATGATCATTCTTTTCCCATAAGAATATGAGCAAAAATATATTCACATTACTAGAAAGAAAATTCTGAATAATTACATACTCATTTTACCAGTCATTAAATTCATATCAATTTCATTTGACATAATATTTCAATTTACAGTGGACTTTCAGAAAAGTTCTTGTTCTCATTAATGAACGTGTCAAAACAGCTTCTTTATTTAAGAATATTCAATTATTTTTTTGCAATCTTTTGAGTTGATACAGCAGACTGTGATGTTAGTGGAGTCGGTAAAACATACTGTAGCTGCTGTCCGGCTGAATAGACTGTGGTGTAGACATAGCCTGGATATCGCAATACTCCTTGGGAGACTCCACTTAGTCCACTTATTGCTGCTTGTGGCTGAGTGCCTGTCCCTGACTGTAAGACCATTCCACCAGGCACTGCAACAGCACCCTGCTGGCCTGACGTATAGGCTGTAAAGATGATAATAAAATATCAGTTAAACAAATATAGTATCCTGTTCTACCTATCTTGCTGATTAGTCTGAGTCATGTATGGGATAATGCACAAGTAATTAAGATATTAGAGAGAAACCAAGAAAATGAAAACTGTAACATAAAACCTTTCAAGTTACATCAAACTAGCTAATAAACAAAACACATACCATATGCTTGCTGTGGCTGTTGCGTATAGATTACAGCTGTTCCTGGAGCAGTGTAACTGTAATGGGTGTAGCCAGGATACAATTTGATGGCAGCAAGAGGTGGTGGTGAGCCAGGTGGTGGTGGTGGAGGCGAGTCATTGTCGTCATCATTCACGTTGTACTAAATAATAAATAAAAGTATCAATGACTGCCATGAGAAGGAAGGAAAAAAGTCAAGACATAATTTGGAAGATAAAGGTTAACTAAAGAGAAGAGAAAGATAAGGACCTAAAACTCATGAACCACAAAAATAATTACAATATTGTTTATATATGCTAAAAGATGTATTACATATCTCACTGGGCATTCACTTCTTACCTAACAGACAGACATATCTCTTTTCCTAAAAGTTTTTTTCACAAAGACCAAAAGCTTAAATTATTAAACATTCCGATGGAAAAAAGAAACAATTCAGTGTCTATGGCCTTTCAGATAAGGTGCTTCATCAATATTTTGTTTGGAGTGAATGTTAGAGATTTGCTACTCTTCTCTTCAACCAACCATCTGAAGTTAAATTACTCAATAAATCATTTTCTAAAGTGCTTCAATTTTTGCAAAGACTGCATTGCAACCTTTCCAGCAACATTTTCATTCCTGCACTCACTGGTATATTAGCTGACTATTTATTTACTTTGTGTTCTTGATAAACTAAGCAGACTAAACTAGAGCTACATATAGTGTAGCAAAACTTTTTACTTTCCTCAGCCTTTGGCTTACTTTGACAGACTAAATCAGTGATAAACATCTACCTGTTTTATAATTTTGACTTTGACTTTCCGCTTCTTGCGCAGTTTCTTTTCCTTAGTCTTTGTGGCCTTTGCTGTAGGAGGAGGTGGGGAGTGGATTTCCTCACCACCAGAGGGAGAAGTCCCTTCCCCAGGCAGGATTCCATCCGCAAACTTAACCGCTTTGGGACGATAATCAACACGATATCTATAGAAGAAAAAAGCATGATGGTATGATGAATAAAGAACTATATTTAACACATACATTCTTTCTCTTACCATAAGGACAACTTTCAACTGTGTTAAAACAAATTAAAATCACATCTCCATGCCCAAAGGCCCATACCTGTAACTTGGGCTCATGAGGATGCCCTTCTCAGCAGGTGGCAGAGGGACGGGGAGGAGCCGCCGTTTTTTCCTCTCGCCAGACTCATCATCCTCATCCTCCTCATCGTCATCATCTCCGAGGACCTCATACTCGGGTACAGGAGAACCAATCACAGGTACTTCTGACATGGCTTCCTGCAAAAGTAATTAGTAAAATGTAAAAATTCATATGAATCACTTGGCCTGTAGGCTGATGTAAATGACTGTATCAAACATAATAATAGTAATATTAATAATAATAATGATAATAATAATAACCAGAAGCACTCAGAGAGCGCATACCTTTGCCAAGGTAATAGGGCCACTGATGTAATAAAAATATTCCCACTTAAAGAATTATGTTAAACTCATCATTCTCAAATTTACAGGTGACGTTAGTAAAAATAACCTCTCTGGTGGAGGCAAGGCGATAGGGGTAACTGATGTAATCATTCAAAAAATTCCTGGATCCGGATCACCACCGAATTTAATGAGATCTAGTTAGGCTAAGACACACCTCTGGTAAATTGTTCATAAAAATCTGTTCCTAACTTTTTGAGGTGCATTTACAATAGGGGTAACTCATGCAATCATTAAAAAATGTCTAGATCTAGATCATGATCCAGATCACCACCAAAATTTAATGGAATAAAGGTTAGGGTAAGACATGCCTCTAGTTGAAATTTCAGAAGAAACTTATGAATAAGTTTTTGAGTTATCCTACTAACCAATGAACATACAAACAAACAATCAAACTAAACAACATGACCATAAACATAACCTCTTTGGAGGAGGTCATAGTAATAATAATGACAATAATAATAATGATAATAATGATAGTAATGATATTCCTAATTATAATAATAATAATAATAATAATGATAGTAATGTTATTAATAATAATAATAATAATAATAATAATAATAATAATAATAATAATAATAATAATAATAATAATATTGATAACAATAGTAATGATAATAATATTAACAATAATAATAATAATAATAATTACAATAATAATGATAATAATAGACTGATAATAGTTATATGCAAAAAATATATATGGAAGTACAATTAACACTTGTGTATCTCTTACATTTTTAAGGGCAAACTTTTAGGCCCAAAACTGGGTGTTAACCCGTTGCTGCCGGGTGGCACGTACGTACATGCCATGGCTGTTGTGGACTGAACGCCAGGGGCATCATGTCATGCCCATTCCATTTTTACCCGTCGGCGATGGGTTAATTCATACACCAGGAAAGCTTAATCAGGTTGAAATCCATTGTCACTGAATAGCCTTGGGCTTCACACATAAAAAATAATTACCACACTTCCAGTAACCCAATATTCAGGAAACATGTATCAACTAGTAAGGGCAAAACAATATCAAAATTTGACTA
Source organism: Penaeus vannamei (assembly GCF_042767895.1). Taxonomy (NCBI): domain Eukaryota; kingdom Metazoa; phylum Arthropoda; class Malacostraca; order Decapoda; family Penaeidae; genus Penaeus; species Penaeus vannamei. The sequence continues at coordinate 30,461,997 of NC_091567.1, forward strand.
ACTTAAGTACCTACCAAACTAGCACATTTTCCCCAATTCCCTGAGAGCTAACCTCCCCTATAAGCTGACTAAATGTTCTCATGAGCACACACATTCAATGAATCTGTTGTTTGTGTGTGAAAACCTTAACAATACCTATTCCCATTCAGAAAAATAGGCATTATTCAAAACAGACTACCAAATTAAACACTTACAAGGAAATAAAGTGAATCAATGTGCTATCAGAAACAGAGCAGACTAATTGATTGTTCTTATAATATATTTCCATACAAAAAAAATAATTATAGCAGATTCATTAACTTGTGCTATCATTCATAAAATTTTTTGCTTTTATTTTTGTACTGCCTATAACAGGTACTGACCCCATTTGGCTACAGTGCATTAGTGCATACTAAATCTTTTTGCTTACTTAATGAAACTTGTTACAAAATGGAATACTTATGAATGTAATTTGACAGGTTAGATATAGCTTTATTTCCTCTCTCTGTGTTTCTGCCTCTAGATACAGTGGATATGTATAAGCATATAAAAAGTAGCATCTCAAATTTGGTTTTCCATTTTTCCCCAACTTACCCTAATGAGAACTTCATCCTCAGTATCTGACAGTTGTTTTTCTAGCTCTTCTTGCTGTGCCAGATCTCTCTCCCTTTGCCTATCCCTCTCGCGCTGTCTTGCCTCACGCCTGGCTTCTCTTTCCCGCCTCCTCTTTTCCTTCCTCTCTCTTCTTTCTTGCTTGGCTTTTTCCTTCTCTGCAGCAGCCACTTCTGGGTCTATAACAGTGTCAGTAATGCCAGACATCTGCTGCAAAAATAAAAATGGAGGCATATATTAGCTAGGGTGGCAATTAACCTTACATGAAATACACAAATATATAAACTCTACTAAATTAAACTAGCAGACATTATTTTGATTCATATCACTTTAGCTCAATGGTTCAGGGGAATAATCTGAGCATGCTTTCTGGTATGACATCTCTTCAACTCAATATCATCACCATATATGATGGACATAACCTTAATTCTTAAAAATTAAAGTAAAAGTATTTCATTTTATCAAAAAAAGACAGTAAGAACAGGAAAAAAGAGAAAGAGGAAGAGAAACATATATCTATAGTAGACAAATAAGGTTATAATCTTTAATTATCGAGTTGGGGTATGGCTTCTTTCCTTCAGAAAATGTGGCTAGAGCTTGTCCATGGTACTTTTAATATCAATCTCACTTTGATTTTGACTTTCCAAGGATTGGGGTTCTCACAAAATTTAAAAATTGCTTTAACTATATTTCATATACTGTATAATACAATTTTAAAACTCATTTTACTGGGCAATATATTTATATGAAACAGACTTTATGATTGGGAAAGGAATACTGAATATAAATATATATACTTCTTCATTCTATTCCTTTTCTTATAAAGCCATCCATCATATCTGCCATCAAAAGTAATTATTCCAATGAGGATAAAGAAAGAGATCCATCCCTCCAGAAAATCCCCAATGAACTACACCCTTCCAAACAGAGACTCGCAAATCACAAACCTGTTGGATGAGGGAGATGAGGTGGGCGACAGGTAAGCCAGCTGTGTGAGCTGAGGGGGACAAAGACATCAAGGCTGGTGCTGGACCCGACAGGGCACCTGAAGCAACTGCAGCAGGTGAATTGACTGTAGCTGTGGTAGATCCCTGTGTGGCAACCGGTGAGGGAATGGAGGAAGGGACTGGCATGGGGATAGCTGATGAAACAGAGGACATAAGGCCCGACCGGGATTTTGCAGGAGAGGAATCTGCCGGAGAAGCTAAGATGGATGTTGTAGATGAAGATGTAGGGGGTGGGACAGGGGCCGGAGATGACCCTGACATCCCCACCACACCTCCAGCCACTACCTGCACCACACTGCTCATCATCCCCCCATTGGACACTGGGATCCCTGGCACCATCTCTGCACCCAACATCTGCATATTCTCTGCTGGCACAACCTGGGGATGGGACATGGGGAGCATAAATATACATCTGGAATATAAGAAATTATGTAATATGAGCACAAGCAATCTAAAACAATTGGTCTGTATAACTATCTTTATTTTCTTATCATGAATAATCATCACATCAGATATAGAATATAATAGTTATCAATATCACTAAATAAAATCAGCAAGAGAGACTAAGAACAAGTAATCTTACTTGGATGACATTTCCGGTTTGGACAATCATCGAAGAAGGAGTGGGGGTAGCTGACGGGTCCTGCGGGAGCACCTGGAGCATATTTCCAACCTGTATGACCCGAGAGGATGCTTCACCACCTACGCTCTCATTCCCACCACCACCACCACCACCATCACCACCACCTTCACTACCACCCTCATACGCATAATGAAACTGGTGAACCTGTCCATGGTAAATATAACACCACTCTTGTAAGCAGGTTAATAGTTTTCATGCAATCTCTTGCTATAATTTTTGTTACTGTCTCTACCAGAGTTACATTAATTTAGTCTTAGAATCTCTTATCCATTACTGTTTTATATGGTACTGCAGATATATTAAAAAGCTTGTTATGCTTTTTATTTATTCTTCCCCTGTTATTCCACTTATTTTTAAGATTTAGATACTATATCAGAGCACATAAACAATTTATGAAAGTAAATGTAAAATACACATCTCAATAAAAAAAAGAGCTAGCAATAAAATATATAGAAATGTCATCTGCACTTCTTTCACATTTAGCTTTGCTTATTATCTGTAATGGTATAGTTCTAAATGTAAATGATTTAAGCAAAGCATGCTATTTCCTAGCTGTCTTATCATTACAAATAACTATGTAAATTCAGACTCAAGTTTGACATTACAAATTCAACATTGAAACATACCTGCACTGGATGAGCTTGGTATCCCCAATTATAAAGGTGACGTGCAGGTTGTTGTTGTTGCTGTTGCTGTTGTAATCTTTTCTGCCTTTCTTCCTCAACATCAAGGCCATGCTCTTGCTGCAATCGTTCATCCAATGACAGGCGTCGCGGAGAGTCTCTTGGTGAGGTTGAAGGAGATGACTCCCTTGTCATTCGTCCCAGCTGCTCTCTTCTACCTGTGAGTTCAGAGTCACTAATGGTGGAGTCTGCATCAATTTTAATAGTGTCCTCATTACGACTGATATTCCTGGTGTGCTGACTGTAGTAAACCTCAGGTTCTGGTTTGCACCTTGGACTCAGGGGGCGGCCGACCCAGCGCTCTGACTCATCATGGTTATGCTCTCGATCTTGACTGTGCTCCCTCTCTCTGTCACGTGACCACTCCCAGTCATTCCATCCCCTATCATGATGTTCATAGTCACCATTGTCAACACTGGGAGACATTGACCTCCTTGGTGATCTTCTTGGGGAATGTCTGGGGGACCTCCGAATGGGTGACCTTCGTGGTGATCTACGAGGAGACCTTCTTGGGGACCTCCTTGGTGATCGCCGAAGGGGTGACCTTTGCAGAGGTGATCTTCTTAGAGGTGACCTGCATCCAGGTGATCTTCTATGAGGTGACCTTCGGAGTGGAGACCTTCTCATGGGAGACCTGCGCAGAGGAGAACGTCTTGGTGAAGATCGACGAATAGGAGACCTTCTCATTGGTGACCTACTTCCTGGTGACCTGCGTATAGGGGATCTCCAAAGAGGGGAACCAGGAGAACCTCTGTGATGAGGGGACCTTCGTGGTGATCTTCCTGGAGACCTATGTGGGCTCCAGCGATGAACAGGACTGTGTTGGTCTCTTCCAGGTGAATAATGAGGCCTACGTTCAGGGCTCCTGTAATGGGGACTTCTCCAACCTGGACTCTGAGCCCGTTGTCTTGTAGGACTTCTCCAACTGGGGCTCTGGCCGTGCTGCCTTACTGGGCTCCATGAAGGACTTCTGCGGACAGGACTATGATGGTGTGCAATCCTGCCATCTGGACTTCTTGAATCTGGACTGCAGCTGGCTCTATAATCCTGTCTGCCTAATCGACCCTGAGCATATGCTCTACGTTCATCATGCAATTCTGGAGACTGTGATCGTTCTAGTGTTCGTTTTGCTGTCCTCTCTCGTCCAAGATCACTCTGATAACCATGCTGAGGCGACCGAACAGATTCTATCTTCTCTGACCTTTCTGGGGTTCTTGGTCCATGGTGTACAGTAGGTATTCTTTTCTCTGGACTCCTACTATGTCTTGAGTCAGGGCTAGCAAAATGTGATCCTATTCTATCTTCTCTTATAGGGGAAGGACTTGGACTGCGATATCGTTTGGGAGATCGTCTTTCCCTTGACTGTCGAGGGCCTAAGACACGGACTGGGGATTTTGCTTCCCTATTCGGACGTACTGACCTTCGTGGACTAAATGACTCCATTCTCTTGTTTCTTTCAGGACTTGTTCTTTGCCTCTTAAACTCAGGTGACATTTTTCTTTTTCTGTCTGGAGATCTACGGTTACCAAGCTTCCTTGGGGACCAACTACGTGATCTTGAGTCTCTAGATCTTCTTGGAGATCTACTTCTTTTTGGAGACTTGCTTCTCTGGGGGGATCTACTACGTAAAGGAGTGCGGCTCCTCCTTGGGGAACGGTTCTTTAAGGGTGTTCTGCCAATCCTTGGGGATTTACTTCTCTCTCTTGAGTGGCCCCTCATTGGAGATCTATCCCTCTGGACAGAACTGCTTCTTGATGGTGATCTCCGTCTCTGTGGCGACCTGCTCCTCTGCGAAGATCTGATCCTCCGTGGAGATCTTGATCTTGATCTCCTCGTTCGCCCCTTAGACACTGACACATTCTGAGGACTTTCCTCCTTTAAGCTTTTTGCTTCATGCATTTCATCCTTAGAAGGTTCCCATGATCTTGATGATGCTGGCATAACCTTATGTGCATCAAATACATCAGATGTTGTCTCTGCTACCTCTGATGACTGATCCTCATCCTCCTCATCAACAAGCTTTCCTCTAAGGCCTTCTTCTTCCTCTTCATGAATGAATTCTGGTAATAATGGGCCCTTCTGCAATCGTTTAAGACTGCCTTGCTTTGATCCTCCTAGCCTAAATGTAATTGGTATAGAACGAGAATTCTTACTCATATCTTTACTATTATCATCTTCCAATGCCTCTAGCTCACAATTCTTTTCCACCCACTGTGTTGAAACCAATCCAGTGGTGTCATCAGATTCATTCTTAGAACTTTTTAATGTACTGGCTTCCTCAATTGCCTTTTTCTGACTATATTCATTATCTAGGTTTAATGCGGAGCTTGGCAGGGGGACCGATGTGGGAGATAATAAAGCTACAGGAGGTATAGCCTGGTCCTGAGATGATGGTCTGGATGTCACTTTTGATTTATCTGGCAGTGACTCCTTCGGTAAAGGCAAAGGTGGTAGGACACCAGTAGGTGGAGGAACTGATAATGGCGTAGGTGGAGGAACCGAGAGAGGAAGAATGGAAGGGGGAGGCACAGACATAGGAACACGTGCTGGAGTTAGAAGGGTTGGTCCCCCAGGTGTAAAAGGCAACTTTGATGGTGGAGCAACAGACTGTGTGGCAGGAAGCCTCGTATGGACCGATCCCATGGAAGATGTAGTATTCTGTGGCATGGGTGGTGGAATGGGTAAAGGTACCTGCCCTTTGGGTACTAATGGAGGACCAACTGGCACATGGCTTGCCTGCTGTGAACTTGGGACTGTTCTTGCCTGAGGTACAGGTGGCTTAACTGATGGAAGGGGTATTCCTGATGGAGGAATGGGAATCTTCTTGAGATCAGGCAGTGGCAGAGGAGGGCCCTTTGGAAGAGATCCTGGAAGTGGTGGGATAGGGATATTCTGGACAGATGTTGGAGGCAAAGGAATCTGAAGTGCTGGCGATGAGGACAGTGAGCGAGCTGGTGACTGATTTGGTGACGGCGATGATGATGATGGGCTTGGAGACATGGACATGTTAGAGGGGCTGTACCTCTCACTTTCCCTGCGGACCCTGTTTTGACTCTCCTCATTTTTGCTTGGTGGACAGCCAGCTGGAGGGTATGGGATGTCATCCAAGGAGAAACTGATAACTTCGGATGTATCCACTCGCTTTTCATACAGTTTGTCACTCTTATAATCATCATTGTCATCCTCACTAGATTCAGCTGTTGAGGTTTTAGCTAAATCTGGTTCAGACACTGGACTGGATGAGCGACTTAAGTCACAATATCCAGAGGTGTCACTTGGCACATACTTTGCAGAATCAGCCTTTCTGGAGTCCTTTTCTGACAACTTTGATGAATAATACTCAGGAGATGAAGAATCCTGGGATCTCCATGACTGATTGGTGTCTGAGTTCAGCTCTTCTTCAACCCAGCTCTTACCTCTTTTTCTATGACCTTTTGATTTAAATCTCCTCCTGCTCTTCCTGTCAAGAGAATCAACACTGGCCTCAGAGGAGAGAGGGGATGGTGGCTCATCCTTTCTTTTCCAGTCATCAGGAGAAACACTACGATCACTATCATGACCACGCCTATTTGCTGGTTCGTCTTCACTCTCATCACTACTATCTCTCCTTGGTGGAGTGTATGTTGGGCTGTCTTCAGAGTCCTCAAATGTAGGGACTTTCCCTTTTGTTTTAGTGTCACTTAGGGAATCTTTGTAGGTTCTCTCAAACTTTCTGTCTCCAGATTCAAGCACCTCTTCACCCTTTATTTCTCTTTTCTTGTGATCTTTACCTCCATCATAATGCGTCCTTTTCTCAAGCCATCTATGAGCCTTTTCAGTTTCTTGTTCCTCCTTTCTCTCCCATTCCTTTGTATCACTATCACTTTCTTCACTATCTCTTACACCCTTAGAGTCATACTTATCTTTTTCCGTCTCTCTCTCTTTCTCACTACTTCTATCTTTCTCTGCACTCTCTCGAACACCTGCTCCCTTTATTATTTTCTGATCATGAGTTCCTTCTCTCTTCTCATTTCTTTTTACCTCACTCAAATGTCCTCTGTCTGTCTCTCTCTCTCTGCTTAGCTCCCTAGACTCACTTCTCTTTTCTCTCTTCTCTTTTTTTGGTGTATCAAGCATCTCTTCACTTCCAGTATCTGAGTCACTGTTTCCCCTTCTTTCATCCATTTCTCTTTCCCTGTCTCTCTCTTTTCTTTTCATTTCCTTCTTTGCTTTTTTCTTTGCTTTCTTCTCTGCCTTTTTCTGTTTCCTCTTAGCCTTCTTCATTTTCTTCTTCATCTTTCTCTCCATTCTTTCTTTCCTTTTCATTTCCTCTGCTGTCTTCTTGGTATCCTCTTCCTCATCTGAACTCTTATCATGTTTTTCATCAGAATCTAAATCCACTTCTGACAAAACTTCCTGTTTTATTCCTGTATTTGTTTGATTACCAAAACTGGGTTCTACTGGTACTTCTTCCTTGGACCTGGCCTTGATTTTTTCCTTGACCTCAGTTGTTGATTCAATGCCTTCCTCAACCTTGATTTCAGCTACAGGAAGTTTATCTTCCACTTTGCCATCCCCTTTGGACACAGCATTTCCATCCAAC
>NC_091567.1:30484502-30492002 GCF_042767895.1 Penaeus vannamei
TATAGGATTTATTAATCAGTTTTTCCCAGTAATACCTAAAGGCAGACTTTGTGCAGACATGCTTATTGGACGAGATATCCTAATTAGGTCACCTGATTGGACCTGGGATAGTAGTAAAAACCTCTTCATATGGGGAAAATGCAAGTACAAGTTTAATGAGAAATTGGTAGGAAAGGTGCACAAAGTAAACAATAGATCATGTAAAGAAAGTTGAACGTATACAAATTCATAATAAGACAAGGATTGTGCTACCTGCTTATCACAGTCAAATGCCATTTGTAAAGATAAATGAGAGACCAGGTACAAATGTTTAAGTAACACCACTAAAATGTAATCTCCCTGCTGAATATTTAGTAAAAGTAAATGAAAGTAAACAGATAGTGCTCCCCATAACTAATGATAGTAAATCAGAATTAAGGTTGCGAACACATACAGTTCTGGGAACTTATGAGGTCATGGATTTAAAGAAATGTGACCAAAGAGAGGTAACTTTGGCAAATATTAAGACAATACTAGAGACATCAATGATATATAATGATCTAATCCCAGAGGAAATTTAAAATAGGGTTGATTTAGACAAGAGGGATAGATTAACTAAGTATGTGCTCAGACTGATTGGGGTCATTTAAATGAGCTAGAAAAGGAAGAAATGAAGAAATTAGTTTTGAAATATAACAAGTTGTTTATAGTTAATGATGAATTGGACCTCATCAAAGCAGAGCCTGCCATGTATTCATCTGGCAAATGAGACCGCAGTACGCTCACCTATGTACAGATATCCTGAAAAGGCGAAAGAAATAATAGCACAGTTATTAGATGATATGGAAAGTAGAGGAATTGTTGAACCCTCAAGCTCGACATGGTTATCTCCTACTGTCTTAGTTGCAAATCCCGACGGATCCAAGCGAATATGTCTTGATTATCGTAAAGTAAATGAACACCTTGCAAAAGATATCTTTCCACTTACCCGTTTAGATGAGTTAGCTGAAGTTGCAGCAGGTCATGAATATTATGCAACCCTTGACTTAAAAGATGCACAATTATCAAGTATTACTAAATGAGAAATCTAAGAATTTAACTTCATTCAGTGATGGGTTATCATTATATAGATATAGGCACTTACCTTTTGGTCTGTCTTGCTCACCAGCAATTTTTAGCAGGCAGATGAGAGAAATTTTAGGACCATTGATAAAAAAGGAGGTCAAAAACTACGTAGATGATGTGATTGTTTTTGCAAACTCATTTGAGGAATTGGTACTTAGATTGGAGAAAGTTTTTGAGCGTCTTCAAGAAAAAGACGCAAGGTAAACATAACAAAATGTAACCTTGGTCAAAAAGAAGTAAGATTTTTGGGTAGCGTAATATGTAAACAAGGTTGTCAGCCTGACCCAAAGAACCTGGAAGCTATAAATGGTATGGAAGATGCTAAAAATGTAAAGGATATTTATTAAAGATTCTTAGGGATGGTTGGTTTTTATAGACGTCACATAGAAAACTTTGCTAAAATAGCATTACCCTTAACAAATCTCACTAAGAAGCAAAATTTATTTGGAACGATCAGTGCGAGGTTGCTTTTCACAAACTAAAAGAAGCATTGATGTCAACACCTATTCTTGTGAAGGCAGACGTAGGAAAACCATTGACCATAACAACAGATGCCAGCAATTATGCAGTTGGAGCAGTTCTAAGCCAGGTACAAGCAGACGGTGAAATTGGTGTAATTGGTTATTTCAGTAAAAAACTAAGCCAGGCAGAGGTAAATTATTCAGCTACAGATAAAGAGGCTTTAGGGGTAGTGTTGGCTTGTCGTACTTTTGCGCATTATATATGGGGAAACAGTGTCACAATCTATACTAACCACCAGCCTCTTGTATCAGTTTTTCACAGAAGGACCAAGTCCGGCCGTATGAACAGATGGATTTTAGAAATGCGCGGACATACATACAAAATCAAATACATCAAGGGAAAGCAAAATTTTGTTGCAGATATGTTATCGAGACCAGTGTTTAATGTGAAAGTAATAACTGGAAATTCTGATATTTTGGGCCTAAGTGTAGAAGAATTTAAAAGTAAACAAGGGGAGAATGATAAATGGATGGCAGTAATACATCACTTAGAAGGTGGCCCCTTACCAGGAAACCTAAAGAAAAATGTTTTGCATAACTCTGGGTTAGATCAAGGTCTGTTGTATTATACCAAAAAGCGTAATGATGGCAGTATCTGCTATAGTATAGTTGTACCTGAAGAATTAAGAGCTTAAAGCATGTAAGCTTTCACATGAAAGGGTTGGACATATGAGTATCATAAAAACAATAAATTATTGTGAAGAAAGTTTCTGTTGTGAGAACTTTAAAACTGATGTTAAGAATTATGTAAAATGTTGTGTAATTTGTCAGCAGTCAAAAATTGGGAAACCCCTTTCACAGTCAATTGGTAATTTCCCTCCGATAACACGACCTCTAGAGAGGATGAGTATTAGTGTAACATATATGAAAAAGGGTCTAGACGGTTATAGATATATTCTCACATGTATAGACCATCATTCCCGTTACGTAAATCTTTATCCAATGAGAGGGAAATCAGGTGGGGAGGTGGTGGCGAACCTGAGAAACTACATCACAGCATATGGCAGTCCAGAGAACCTTCTTAGCAACAATGGCTGTGAAAGAAACTTTATGCAAGGAGGAAGGGATCACTCAGTACTTCATCACTCCATACCATACTCAGAGCAATGGCGTGGTAGAAAGAGTGCACGGCTCAACCAAACCCATTATTTATGCTTTAGGAAAAGGATTAGCGTATCACTGGCCCAAATATTTGAGTTGGTGTGCCAGGAGCTTAAATGAATCGGTACACAGTACCACAGGAACTACTTCTTATTGGGCATTCTTTAAACGTCATCCTAAAAAAGTACATACAGTTTAGGCTGCCAGATATTCCGGCAGACGAGGAAGGTTTGAAGTTAGCAGAGAACAGTATGAAAGAATAGCGGGGCAGAGCAGTAAAGACACTCAGAACAATCCTTCGTGATCCCAAATCAGACAAAACTATCAAAAGAGCAGCAGATAAGGCCAAGCCTTGTTTAGGGACAGATGCATGCTTCATTCCAGACAGTGTAAAGGTAGACTTTGACTCAGAAAGTAAAACTGAAGACAGTAAAAAGAGAATTATGTTAGGAAACCTGAAAGACTAGGAAAAGGCCTATCATTGTAATGTGTAACTCCAGTGTGCCAACAAAATACTGTGTATATAAGTTATTGCAGATGTACAACAGAGGTGAATGTGAGCCTGGCCTGCTGTGAAAGGAAGTTGCAGCATGCCTGACCTGGAGGCGGTCATGACCGTCCACGTGACGTCACCAGCTGTAGTAGCGGGCATCTCAAGATCGAGCAGCATAGAAGTAAACAAACTACTCATAAGCTCTGTTCCATGCCAGGCAGTGGTCTGGAAGGAATAGGGGCAACATGACCTGGGAGTGATCTGGCTATCTTCTTGGGAACTACTCACCGCACAGAGGAGGATCTGGTCAAGTTTCCCCTCATACAAAAGGTGGAGGAAGAGCGCGTAGGTGAGGTACCTGACCTATGCCCAGCATGGTACTACACTTTTCGAAGTTGTGAAGCTGTTGTAGCTTGTTTAAATAGAGCAAATTGAAACCTCAGTATTAGAATTACTGCTTGAATAATATACTCTTTTGGCACAGTGAGATACAAATTAAATAATGTTCCTCTTAAGTGAAAGTCATATACTGAGAAAGAAGTTACATAGTAAATGTAAAGGTTATAGTTTGAAAATATGAAACAATGAAAATAGTAAGAAGTGAAAAACATTGAAATATCCAAAATGAAGTTTAGTTAAAGTTCCAAGATGAGCAAACTTATTTCAGAGTAGATAAACTGTCAATTTTAAGAAGGAAGAAAGATATATTTCCTTTGAGTTTACAGATTATGGAGTGTTCTGTTCGTTATTTATGTTTTGTGCATGTATACACTGATGATTTCATCTTTACAAGACAAGATTGGATGCGCATAGATGTGAAAATATGATAAAGAAATACGTGTCTTTACTACAAAGCTTTTGCTTTGGAATTTAGGCATGCTACTTATATGGGCATAAGGAGATAGTTGTGATATTTTAGTGATACAAGATTCAAAGAAATATGAAATTGTGAATTAAGTTAATAGAAAGGAAATATATTGTTGCTACACATGTGATTTTATTTAAAAAAGAGTGAAATATGGGTCTTATATTTGATATAAGGATAAATATACAGATGGAAGAATAATCTGTGATAATGAAGCAAATGATGTTGAAATATGAAATTTTTGGTATTATTGAAACGAAAGTGAATGTTTAATTATTTTGGTTATTCAAAATGTATTGGTGTTCATTACATCATTCATTATACAAAGAGAAAAATACACTTTCTTAGGGAGGGAGTCATGTACAAAGTCATGTATAACCTTGTGTTCAGTAGAGTTAAGGGTAGTGTTTTTTCGTTGTAAAATGAATGATATATATATGTGTCTAATAAGTATGATGAAAATATACATGAATGAAGGAGTCTTGATGTAAGAAGGGTGCAGAGATCTTATGAACTCTTATTATGATAGTTTGAGTAATTCTTAACGGTAAATGGGAAATTTAATATTTTGAATTTGGCGGCAAAATCATGTAAGTACATGAAACCACCTCGTAATAAAATCAGAGCTTCTTAAATATCTAATAATAGTGTATAAGATTCCTTTTTTATATATGACTTCATCAGTTACCATTTATTAAACAAGATATAATACTCTAAATTATTTTTGTGTTAAATGAAACAGGAGAGAGAGCAATGACGCTAGCTGTGAACGTAATTTTTAGGTTGAGATGATCAAGGGGAGGAGTGTTACGAGACAAAAGGCCTCTTTTCCGGTACCAAGAAACTGTCTAGCTACACTAGAAAGTGTCGTTTTTTTCATTTGCGACACTTCTCCCGGCCGATCGCGACAGCAACTCTGCCGATGCTTCTACACTGTTGCCACAGGTGCGGCTCCTCCCCCATTCCTAGGAATTGTTCTCTCGAGTTGACGAATCTGATTTGTTTTTGAATTGTATCAATTAACAAATCACTGGTTTACTGATGTAACAGTAGGAAATAACAATAAACACAAGTTGTTAGTTACCAACATCTTCAAATTACAAAGCAAACGACGGAAAACTATTGAAATCAGTTGAAAATGCGCGGGCCCTAAGCGCCTCCCATCACACTTCTTCATTCGTCCATCGACAATAGTTTCGAAGGTCACACCTTTAAATATTTTGAAAATGACACTATTTATTGATTGATATCAACTACATTCAAAAGGATATATAAGTTTACGTATGCATATTCAATTATCTATGTAAAACCTAATATAATTTTCATATTCTTTAACCATTCGAACACATTCTGTAAATATAACATGAGACTTCCCCGTCTATTATTCGTCATGGAACACTTTTGGAGGCCTGAATATTGCCCAAGATTAAAGCATAAATGATATAAGAAAGACAGTAACAAGCCTTACATGACATATCGCATAGAAATGTACACATACGAAAGATAAACCTGAACCTCGCTCTTCTTAGCCGTAGCCCTATTAATACGAAAGCATATAAACCTTAAATTCTTCATTGTTATAGATGATAGTGTATATTTTTAATATTATATTTCTGTATATATATGTATATATATATGTATATATATATATATATATATATTCATACATATACATACATACATATATATATAAATATATATATATATATATATATATATATATATATGTGTGTGTGTGTGTGTGTGTGTGTGTGTGTATTGTATATATAGGTATGTATGTATGTACACATTTCTGTATGTATATATATAATATATATACATATATGCACACATACACGCGCGCGCGCGCGTAAATACTTTTAAACTAGTACTTAGTGCAATAATATCCTCATTAACATCATCAGAGTTACTAAGATTGCACCATACATGCAGCATCAACTTTGAAATTCCCATTTTCTTCCAGTTTTAGAACGGGCAGAGGTGCGCCGCGCGCTCATCAGCCAGGTGCAGTTGCTTATATATGACTCCGCCCCCATAAATAGGGGCGGAGTCATAGGAAACTAGTACTACACCTCTTGGCGCCGGAAAAAAAGCCTAAAGCGAACCAGAGCCAGGGCTGTCAAACCAGTAATAGCTTCTGCTATTCCAGTACCCTATGACGTAGCGATGACGTAATAGTGAAGAAGTCGGTCGGGTATGACGCCTGGCTGGTAGAGTATGACGTCCGAGTTGGTAGATGATAGATACCAGAAATGACAGGATAATTGATATCACAGGCAGATATATAGAATATATTGTTTACTTTTCTTGCATTCAATAAATCATAAATGATATATGTAAACAAAATTAGTTTGGATTATAACCCACACAGTAATGACAACGGAAATAAAACACAGGAGGCGAAACATCCATTGGCGTCTATAGTGGCAAATAAGCGGCTGCACCATTTCCTGCTGGCTGCTGCCGAGTTGTACCCTCCGTCTCTTTAAAGTAATCTAAATAATTTGGGGGAAGGGGGTGCGGGAGCTTGCCCCCGGTAAGAGGTTATGAAGGAATGCTTCGTCTGTACGCCGAAATTCCCCAGGGAAGGGGGTCCGGGGGCATGCCCCCGATAGGGAAATACCCCACGGAAGGGGGTCCAGGGTCTTGCCCCAGGTAGGGGGTTAGGAAGGTATACTACGTCTGTACGGCGAAATACCCTTAGGGAAGGGGGTTCGGGGACTTGCCCCCGGAAGGGAAATACCCCAGGGAAGGGGGTCCAGGGGCTTGCCCCCGGTAGGGGGTTAGGAAGGTATACTACGTCTGTACGGCGAAATATCCTCAGGGAAGGGGGTCCGGGGGCTTGCCCCCGGTAGAGAAATACCCCAGGGAAGGGGGCCCGGGGGCTTGCCCCCGGTAGAGAAATACCCCAGGGAAGGGGGCCCGGGGGCTTGCCTCTGGTAGGGAAATACCCCAGGGAAGGGGGTCTGGGGGCTTGCCCCCGATAGGAAAATACCCAAGGGAAGGGAGTCCGGGGGCTTGCCCCCGATAAGGGGTTAGGAAGGTATGCTTCGTTTGTGCAGTGATCTTTAAGAAATTTGACATCGACGCGGTGCATCTTGCAGCGACGGGTGAACGAAAAGTTTACACGTTTATCAACTATTTCGATTTTAATATGTTTTCTTCTTTCTTTTATTGATAATCTGAATTTCGGCTCGATTTGTTCATTTTTACGCTTTCTTTCACTTAGTTACAACAAAGTGTGGCTTAGGTTTTCCATTTTTACGCTTTCTTTCACTTTTTTATTACGAAGTTTGGCTCGGTTTTTTCATTTTTACGCTTTCTTTCACTCTTTTATTACGAAGTTTAGCTCGGGTTTCCGAATTTTTCAAAATGTTCACTTTTCATTCCACTATTTCTCCCGTGTTTGTCCCCCC
>NC_091567.1:30499907-30534907 GCF_042767895.1 Penaeus vannamei
AGGAAAAGCATTGTCTGCCATCCGAGGAGTAACACTCACGGTTCCAAATTACAAGGTTGCATGTGATTTATTGAAGAATAGATTTGGCCGTCCTCAAATAATCATAAATGTTGTACTTTCCCAAAATAAAAGGAGCAAATTATGTTGAGTCGCTGTGGAATCTTCTAGACTAGCTCCTGTGGCATGTAAGAAGTTTGGAGAGCTTTGGCATCAATAATAAACAATTTGGCGTGGTGTTAACTCCATTGGTCTTGGGTCGTCTGATTCAAGAGATAAGATTCCATGGAATGGTCAAGGGAATTTACAAATCACGAAGGTGACCTGGAATGGCTGCTGACGTTCCTGCAGAAGGAGATAAGCCATCGAGAGAGATATGAAATTTTCCCGGAGGTCGGGATGGGGAAGCCTGAATGACGATTTGTGGACTCGGAGAAAAGAAGAGCGCCATCTGCATCGGCTCTTCACACCTCATCTGAAGTAGGATCATCCTATTGTGCTTTCTGCAGCAAGAAACACAAGTCTGAGAAGTGTTGGGATATCCTGAAGCTCCCTTTGAAGGAACGTGAAGAAGAAATCAAAGCTGCCCATTTGTGTTTCAAGTGTTTGAGTAAGGGGCATATTTCCAGTGGTTGTCAAAGCAAGTGTTCTAAGTGTAATGGCAATCATAATTTTCGTCTGTGTAGATCAAAGGGTGCAGGAAGCACAGAAAAGGCTATGGAAAAGTGTGAGTGATCAGAAGGTTAGTGATATTGTAGAACCTTCTGAAAATTGCAGTCCCCAAGTGAATCATGTTAGTGTGACTCTTAGCAAGTGTAATGTGTTGATGAAAACTAGCTGTGTGCTACAGACAGCTAGAGTTAAAGTGTTTGGCGAGTCAGGTCCTTGTTGTGAAGCCACCTTGTTGTTTGATACAGGCTCTGATAGATGTCCAGTAATCTTGTGAAGAAAGTTAAGCCCAAGTGGGTGAGCTCAGAACCTGTGTCATATGCTGCTTTTGGAGGTAGTAAGTCTCCTCCAGGTAAACAGAGTAATATCTTTGACTTGCAATTAGTAGGTTTACATGGTGCAAAACATTTAATGGCTTTAGAGATTCCAAAGGTTTGTGCACCATTGACAAGACCCTGTATTCCTAGTAATTTGGTTGATGCATTTTCTGATTTTCCACGTGCTGATGATTACAAGAATAATAGTCACCTGAATATAGATATACTTGTAGGTTTGGATTCTTATTGGAGATTTATGGATCCTGAAATTAAGCCACATCAGAGTAATGGATTAGTAGCCCAAAAGTCTGTATTTGGTTGGGTGTTATCTGGTTCATGGAAGATTCCTACTAACAGGAACTATGAGTATACACAAATGTTGTGTATATGAAATGTGACAGATTCTGATTTGCATGAGTTTTGGGATTTAGAATCTGTTGGCATAAGTCAAAGGGAAACTGTTCCTAGTCCATTTACCTCAGACCCTGTTTTGAAGCAATTTTGTAAAAATGTTAAGTTTGATGAGGGATGCTATGAAGTAGGCTTACCCTGGAAGTCAGATGACTGCAAGAAGAATCTTATGAATAATGAGGGAAGTGCTAGGAAAAGGTTGCAAGGATTAAAGCGTAAGTTAGACAAGGACCCAGAGCTTCAGAAACAATATTCTAACGTGTTTACTGATTATGAACAAGAGGGAATAATTGGGGAAATCCCTTCAAGTGAAGTTGTAAGTTCTCAGCCTACTTATTATATGCCTCATCGTCTGGTTGTCAAAGAGAGTGGTTCTTCAACTAATGTCAGACCAGTTTTTGATGCTTCTGCATCTAGTTATGATGGCACTTCTTTAAATGATTGTCTTGAGTCTGGTCCTTCACTTAACCCTGATCTTGTGAAAGTATTGGTTCGTTTCAGAAAGTGGAAGGTTGCGTTGACTGCTGATATTACAAAGGCATTCTTACAGATTTGTGTTTGGCCAGAAGACCGAGATGTTCATCGCTTTTTGTGGAAATGCAAACACTCCATTAGAATTATGAGGTTTGTTTGTGTTCCCTTTGGTAACAAGTAGCCCATTTTTGTTAAATGCAACCATGAAATACCACTTACAGTCCTATCCTGATACTTCAGTAGTAAAAGAGTTAAAGGAAAACCTTTACGTAGATGATTGGCTGTCAGGGGCGGACACTGCTGAGGAAAGGAAAACCTTTACGTAGATGATTGGCTGTCAGGGGCGGACACTGCTGAGGAAGCTTGTGAGAAGTTTAAAGTAGCTCAAAGTATTTTGGCTGAAGTTGGGTTCCCTCTTTTTAAATGGCACTCAAATTGTAAATTGTTTGGTACAAAGTTTAATGACAAAATTGATCATGGTGATGAACATGAATCCACAAAGGTTTTAGGTATCAAGTGGTTATCCTTGTCAGATCACTTTGTTTTTGAAGGTATTGATTTAGACATGGAGACACATTTGGTGTCGACCAAAAGAGCAATTCTTCGTCTCATAGCCAGGCTTTTTGACCCACTTGGTTTGATTAGTCCCTTTGTCATGTATGCTAAAATCCTCTTTCAAGACATATGGAGACGGGCTTGATTGGGATGAGTTACTACCTAATGAGGTGTAAAATAAGTTTCAGAATTGCTGCTCTAAGATATTGGAAGATTAATCGTTGCTATTTTCCAGAGATGTCCTGGAAAGAGTTGTCTGGTTTAGAACTCCATGCCTTTGGTGATGTTTCAGAGAAAGGGTATGGAGCTTGCGTGTACTTGAGAGTTCCCCTTGTCGATGGGACAATCCAGGTGTCATTAGTGGTAGCAAGGTCAAGGATGGCACCAATAAAGAGGGTCACGTTACCTTGACTAGAGTTGCTTGGTGCTTTACTTTGTGCTAGACTTAGATTTTGTGAAGTCTGCCCTCTGTCTCGATAAGACAGTGACTTATTGTTGTTGGACAGACTTAAAGGTTGCACTTGCATGGATAAAGGGTAATCCTTGTAGATGGAAGGTGTTTGTGTCGAATAGAGTTGTTGAAATTCAGTCTTACCTCCCCATGCCACTGGTACCATTGTCCAGGTAAAGAAAATCCTGCTGATCTTGTGTCTAGAGGGGAGTTAGCCAAACCCCTTGTTAATTCTACTTTATGGATAAATGGCCCTTCTTGGTTGTCTGAACTTTAACTCTAAGTGATAAAGGAGAAACTGTAGAGTTACCTGTAGAAGAAAGTTGCAGTAAAGGGAATATTTCTTGTGTATCTGTAAACTCTCCTAAAATATTTTAGTTTGAGAGATGGAGTAACTTCAATAAGGCACGTTGTGTGGTGGCTTGGGTTATGAGATTTATTAATAACGTCCGACCTCATTCTGTGAAGATTTCAGGTCCCTTGTCTACTGCTGAGTTAGCAAGGGCCAAGACCAAATTGTTCTACTGTGTGCAGAGAGAGAATTTTGTTCAGGAAATAGCAGACTTGAAAAAAGGTAAATCTCCTTCAAAGGGTTCTCCTTTGTGTAGGTTAGATCCCTTTGTAGATGATGAAGGCCTGTTGAGAATTAAAGGACGTTTGGAGAATGCTATTTTAAGTTTTGAAAGTAAACATTCTGTATGTTATTATTCCTTCAGGTCATGTTGCTAAGCTCTTGGTTCAATTTCAGCATATTTTTCTGAAGCATGCTGGAGTAGCAACCATTGTGTCTATTTTAAGAGGCAGCTACTGGATTTTGGGAGTCAGGAGAATTGCTAAAACTGTTTGTAGAATGTGTGTTAAATGTAAGAGGTATGATTCTAGGGCTTTTAGTTAGCCTGCTGTACCTCTACCAGGATTAAGAGTTAAGATTGCTCCTCTCTTCACTGTGACAGGACTTGATTATGCTGGTCCTCTCTTTTGTATTAATTTGCCTTCAAAGAAATTGTACATTTTGTTGTTTACTTGTGCAGTAGTAAGAGCAGTGTACCTAGAACTAACTGATTCATTATCTCTTTCTGACTGCATGCTTGCAATACGTAGATTTGCAGCACAGAGAGGTCTTCCTTCTGTTTTTTACTCAGATAATGCTAAAACATTTGTGAGTGCAACTCGTCAACTTCAACAAGAATATGGACCATTGTCTCCTCAATGGAAATTTATTGTTCCTTGTTCTCCATGGAGGGGAGGTTGGTGGGAGCGTTTGATTAGGTCTGTTAAGTCAGCTTTGAGGAAAACAATAGGGGTTAAATGTTTGTCAAAAATTGAGTTAGAGACCACCATTCAAGAAATTGAGGCTTGTGTGAATTCTAGACCCTTAACATATGTTGGAGATGAACCTGATGTTTCTAATCCTTTGACTCTCACAATTTCTCATTGGACGTAATGCTGGACTTCAACTCGAGGTTAATGATCAACCTTCTTGTATCACAGGAAAGGATTTGATTATGCGAGAAAGTATTTGCCAGCAACAACTTGATAAGTTTTGGAAAGTATGGAGCAATGATTATCTAAGAAACTTGCCACCTGTTGTGAAGGGATTTGTGCAAAAATGTAATGTAAAGAAAGGTACTATTGTCCTAGTCAGAGAAGACTATGTTCCTAGGCTAAAATGGCCATTAGGTGTTGAAACAGAAGTATTCCCAGGTAATGATAATGTCATTAGGAGTGTAAGGGTAAAAACTGACAAAGGAGTAGTTAATAGACCAGTGCAGAAGTTGCATGATCTTGAAATGTATACTGATCTTTATGAAGATTCTGATGAAGATTTGAGAGAATCTATCTCAGGGGAAATTGTTAAACCATCAGTTCCTGGAAACAATGAAAATAGTGCCTCTGAGCCTTGTGAAGAGAGCTGTTTAAAACCTACTTCCTATAGTCAACGGGGTTGTGCCATAAAACCCCAAATATACTTGACTTGTAATAATCTGCAGCATTTAGTTTAGTTGTTCTTATTTCTTAAGGTTGAAATTAAGATAAGTTTGTGAGTTTTATAGTATATCTGAGTTTATTGAAACCAATTCCAAGGAGAAAATTGTCCTACTATTTCTCAGGATTTATTACCTCATTTAAGTATACTTAGTCTATGATAGGAGTAAATACTCCTGTGGTGGGGAGTATGTTAAATATGTTAGTGACTCCTTGATGCTCAGAACACTACTTTTCTGTGTTTACCCTCAGTTCCTTTGTTATTATTTCTTTGTTAAAGAATATCTATATTTTTTGTGGAGTAGAGTATATATTTTCTGAATTTGAATTAGAGAAATACTTTATTTTTCATGTAGTTTTATATCATCAGAGAAAGTACTTATTTTCCATATATATTTTTTATGTATGAATACTCTTATCAATAAAGGCCACTACGTGGCAGTGCCAGGTCAGCACTGTTTCAGGCAACAACCCCCAGCCCTTGATCCTGCTTCTACATCATGTTTTGTTACCAAGTGTGGGTCTCGTGAGGCCGTTTCCCACAACCATTAACCATTTACTTTTTTTTTTTGTTTATGTGTTGGCGTAGTGGGAGAACTCATCTTCCCTGCGTGTATTAAGCAAGTTTGACGTGTCAATGCATTTATGATTTTCTGTGGGGATCAGTAAAACACAGAGTTGATGCGCTTAATTCTATGCATTCAGGAGAATCTACGTGGCACTACATAGGGTTGTTTACATTACACGAGTATAAAAATATGCCATAAGATGGTGTAAATAAAAGAAAATATACTTTTATATGGGTAACTTAACAAAATATAACTTTACCTTAGTTTAGGTAATATGAGGTATATCAAACATATATGAGGTATACTTATAGTAATAAATATCTTTAATTACTTCTAACACCCCCTCTTAATTAAAGATGGGTATGTTATCTGAGAATCTATCCCCTGATATAGTTAAAAGTTTGCAACTTCTTCTGGATTTCAGGCTTTGTAAAAATATCAGCTGGATTCTGTTGTGTAGGAACATAGAATAAGTTTACATTACCCTTCTCTACTTCATCTCTAATGAAGTGGTAACGAATATCAATGTGCTTTGATCTTTGTTGATTAACTGGGTTTTTGGCAAGATTAATAGCACCTTGGTTGTCAACTCCTGAGTCTACAGACTTCAACTTTAATCTTAATAGTTCAGACACAATTTGTCTTAGGAACTTTGCTTCCTGAATGGCATAGGTAATGGCCATCTACTCTGCTTCACAAGATGAAAGTGCTACTGTCTGTTGTTTCTTACTTTTCCATGATATAAGTGGTCCATCTTTATGTAACTGAAAACAATATCCTGATATGCTGTTTCTGTCTTCAGATGATCCCCAGTCTGAATCACAAAATCCTTTAAGTTGAACTGATTCATTTGACTTTTTGAATGTAAGACCATACATCATTGTACTTTTCAAATATTTGAGCACATGCTTAGCAGCATTTAATTGAGCTTTAGTAGGATTGGACATATACTGTGAAAGTTTAGTTACCACATAGCACAAATCTGGTCTAGTACCTGTCATAATATATATGAGACTACCTACTATTTCTCTGTAAAGAGTAGCATTTGCCAACTCATCAGATTCTACTGTTAAGGTGTTAACAATTCTTGGATCACATGGTATATTTCTTGCATAACAATCTGACATGTTAAACCTATCCAAAATCTTCTCTACATATTTAATTTGGTTCACCTCAATGTAATCTTTACCAGAAACAAATGACATTCCAAGAAACCAGTTTAGTTTACCTAAATCAGTCATTCTGAAATTTTGACAAAGGGATTGTTTAAATTTGTTCATCAGGGACATGTTACTGCTGGCAATAATTAAATCATCTACCCATAAAAGCACAATAATATCATGCTTTAGATGCAGACAATGATCAGTCTGTGATTGTTTGAATCCTTCTGAAATGAAGAAATTATGGATTACACTATTCCACATTCTACCACTTTGTTTCAGACCATAAAGTGACTTTTTCAGCTTGCAACACAACACATTTCCTGCACTATCTCTCTTCATAACCTTCAGGTTGTTCCACATATATTTCTTGATCAGTATCAGCATGTAAGTAAACTGTTTTAACATCCATCTGATGTATTACCATGTCCTTTTGTACAGCCACATCCAATAAAGCACGTAGTGTAGACATTCTTGCTGTTGGTACAAAAGTTTCTCTGTAGTCAGTGTCCTTCACCTGTGAATATCCTTTAGCAACATATCTTGCTTTAAATTTTTCTTTGCTGTTTGGTCTAGGCTTTACTTGATAAACCCATCTTCCACCTACTGCTGTACGTGACTCAGGCAGTGTAGTAAGTTCATAGGTATCGTTGTCTTGAAGTGAAGATATTTCCTCGTCCATTGCTTTCTTCCACTGAGGTCCCTCTTGAGATGTTATAGCTTCTTGGTAGGTGACTGGTACTGGTTTGTGTGACACTCGGTAGCAATGATAAATGAAGCTTTTGTGTGTCACGCTGGAGATACTGTCGTCTAGTTCATCAGTAACGTAGTCATCTAGATGTAAGGGTTTCTGTCTTTCTCGAGCTGGATATCTTCTTCACTTATGTTCTCTGGTGGCTTATCTTGGTTCGCTGGAAGTGGTTTTAGCTGAAGTCCTGTCACCACCTAGATGTCTTATTCAGCTGAGCCTTGCTCGGTACTTGATGGTTCAGCTACATTGGGCAAGTTTTCCATAAACTTGACACATCTTATCTTCTTTACTGTCTGGATGTCCTTGAAGTAAATTAAGTACGCTGTGCTCTGGTCATCATAGCCTACAAATATCCCTTCCTTACTTCTGGGATCAAGTTTCTTTTTCTCCTCTTCATATGCAAAACATCTTACTCCAAAAACATTCATTTTGCTGATGTTGGGCTGCTTTCCAGTGAGCATTTTTACTGGAGTTTTCCGAGTTCTGGGGTTATAGCACCTATTCCTGATGTAGCAAGCAGTTTTCACTGCATAGCTCCACATATCCTTGGGTAATTTGACATCAATCAGTAAACATCAGGCCATATCAAAAATAGATTTGTGTGACCTCTCAGCTGTTCCATTTTGATGTGGAGAGTGGGGTGCAGAAAACTCTTGTTTAATCTTATACTCTACAAGGTGTTTTCTGAATTCATTATTTGTAAATTCCGTTCCTTGGTCACATCTCAGGCTTTTTATCCTGCCATAACGTGCTGTTTCTGTCATGTACCTCTTCATGGCTTGTACTGTATCACTCTTACTCTTTATGAGGTAAACTCTAAGAGCTCCTGAGTAGTCATCAATGAAATATTGGGATACTGTACCTGAAACCTCCTTTAGCTGCTGGATCAATAGGTCTTACTACATCACAGTGGGCTAAATCAAAGGGCTGCTTAGCCTTTTTGTCAGGCTCTCTATTTCTATACTGTGTCATTGTACCAAGAGCACATGTGGTACAGTTGAACTTATCTTTACTCAAAATATGCATGCCATTAACAGTTGCTTCAAATTTTTGCACATCAGTCACATTACAGTGTCCTAAAATTTTATGCCATTCCTCTAGGGTGTGCTTAGCCTTCCCTAAATTGACCTTGTTGAACTTATCCATATGAGAGTTCGTATGTTGCTTACCTCTACGTTAGTAGAACAGTTTGTTTTTCTCAACAATATCAAATACTGTGCCATCATTGGTAGTTAGTGTACTATCATTTGGTGAAAAAGTAATGCTGTGTCCACTCTGAACGGTCTTTCATACTAACACGACCTGATCTAACCTAACCTAACCTAACCTAACTGTTTAAATCCTGGTATGTATAGAGCATTTTTAGTAAAACACTTCTCGATCTGCCGTTTCGATCTTGAATAAAATCTTTGACATCACTGATTCCTTGCACATTTCCTTGTTGCCGCTGGCCATCTGCCAACTCTATGTAATGGTTTTGTGGATCAAAGGACTCTTCATATCTCACAAATTTTGGTTTATTTATTTCTATATGTGTAGTGCAACCACTGTCAATCATGATCAAACATTCATCTGCTTCTAAGCCTGATACATTTTGTTTTCCAATGTCACAAGACTGAGGTCCCCTCGACGGGTCGTAACCTTGAGTGTGTTATATGGAAAGAATATTCAAAGTTTTGTGGCTCACTTGTATTATTAGCAGAATTTACTGAGTTATTACTCCTCCTAGGGATCTTTGTTTTACATTCACTAGTATTGTGAGTTCTTGAATTATGAAATGCACACCATTTCTTGACATTTTGAGGCTTGTTCAGGTTGTTTACTCTTTTATATTCACCACCTTTGTAGCATTTTGATGCAAAATGGCCTGGTTCACCACACTTGAAGCATCTCTTCTGTTTAAAAGTATTATTACCTTGGTCAGCCATTACTCTCTCTGTATCAGAATTTCCTTTGAGAGTATCTTCATAAGTTAATATAGCTGTCTTTAACCCACAAAAATCATATGGAGGGTTGCGTTGATTAGCTATATCAATAAAATTCTTGTATCTCTGTGGAAGTCCTTTTAGTGTGATTACCACTAAGATACAATCACTGATGCTCTCACCTGCTTCTCTGAGTGCTGCTATTGTCTCCTTAAGGAATGAGAGATATTCCATAGCACTGCCGCCATTCTCTAGTCTCTTGGTGAAGAATGACATTAATAAATCATACAACCTCTGGTCTGATTCCCTTAGGTAATACTTTCATAGTACTGCCAAAGCCTCACGCCATCTCCTTTCGCTTCACGTTTTATCACACCAAGTGACGTTTTGTCAAGACAACCAGTTAAATGACTGTAGATTGTCCTTTAGGCACGATCCGGATTATAACCTTCTGGACGTTCTGAAGCATACTTATCGAGCGCGAGATGTAGTTCCAATATGTCCAATGCGCCGAGGAAGTGCTCTTCCCACAAATCATATTTGTTTGCATCACCATCAAACTGCTTAAATCTGGGCCCATATCCTGATGGCGTGGTGGGAGAACTCATCTTCCCTGCGTGTATTAAGCAAGTTTGACGTATCAATGCATACATGATTTTCTATGGGGATCAGTAAAACACAGAGTTGATGTGCTTAACTCGATGTGTTCAGGAGAATCTACGTGGCACTACATAGGGTTGTTTACATTACACGAGTATAAAAATTTGCAGTAAGATGGCGTACATAAAAGAAAATATACTTTTATATGGGTAACTTAACAAAATATAACTTTACCTTAGTTTAGGTAATATGAGGTATATCATAGACATATATAAGGCATACTTATAGTAATAAACATCTTTAATTACTTCTAACATTATGTTTAAAGTGTGAATATAAATATGTTTATTTTTAAGAAAGCACTCAATTTTCTTTGCAGAAGAAGATGGACCATCGAAGAAAAAGGATCAGGGGTAAATCTCCTGCAGCAAGGTTAAGGAAGGTGGTACCAGCCACCAAAAAGCATATGTCAAGAGTCAGCTTACCCATATTAAGTGTAACTGCCTCAACAAGTCATTCAGTGCTCAAATCTCAAGGAAGTTGTCCAGAAGATTGTGACTCAAGTAATGCAACATGCTGTGAAGTAGTCCTGTCCTGCACAGAGAATCAGAGTGAGGTTACTTCCCTGGTGGAGGCCGGGATGACGTCTTCTACCATATCAGGGCTTGGTATGGTTCCTAGCAATTTAGAATTAAATATACCAACAAGTAAGACAGAACCTTGCAAGTTCAAGGCTAATTCAGTGTTGGAGTATGAAGAGCCTGTTAAGAAATTAAGGATATCAGATACTGAATACAAACAAGATTTGAGTGTTGATGGCAATATTGTTGGAAAAAGTGGATTGGAAAATGAAAATTCTTTGATTCCGGGAAACCAAGGTATATTTATTGAATCAGAATTTGATCAACACAGTGGAAGTAATAATGTAACCTCAGTTATAAAACTGGATCACGAAATTGCAGATAACAAAGATGGGCAGCACCATGAAAATAACTTGTCTGTAAATCTGGAAAGACTGCATTATGAAGATGATAATGGAATTTCATATGTAAATCTAGAAGAGAAAAATACAAAAAGCACAGATGGCCAGCACAATGAAAAGGATAATGAAATCTCATCTCTATTGCTTGTAGGAAAAGTTGCAGATAACACATTGGATAAGCACCATGAAAATGATACTGTATCTAGAAATCTGGTTGGAAGAATTGCTGATAGCACAGTTGAACAGCACTTTGAAAAAGATCTTGAAATTTCATCTACTATGCTGTATGGACAAAATGCAGATGACACAAATAGCCAGCATAATGATGGCATTAGAATCTCATTTACTGAGCTCAGTAGAAAATCTGCAGTTATTTCAAGTTGCACATTATCCAGTGAGATAGGCCACAAAATTTCTAAAGAAGCAGAAATCATAAAAAAATCACAGATGTTAATCAAAAATAAAATAAAAAGAGAAGAGAACATATGTAATTCAGATATTGTTAAGGAAGGAGTAATGAGAAAACAAGAAGTTATTAACACTTCTTCAGTGAAATATATTGAAGATTCTGTTATCACTGAGGAGAAAATACATGAGAAAATAGAAAATAAAAGTGAGGATGGAAGCGCACTGGCATTGCAGATCAGAGAAACATTCTGTATCAAAGATACAGAAATGATTTCAAGGAATGCTGAAGACACGGGGAAAGCCTCTCCTTGTAATGATGTAAATTTGAAGAAAAATACTCCCCAGACCCCAAAGAAACCATATGTGAAAAAACGTCCCAACATTAGATTGAAATCCAAAGTGGTTAATGTTCTTTGTAATGATGCAGAAAGCACTTTAAAAGAAGAAAGAGGTGCAGAAGGCAAAGAGAATCCTCTTCATTTGCAGAAATTAACTTCTATTACATATCCATCATGCAGTTTCAAGAAGTCAAAAGTTTTGGATATTCAACCAAGTTCATGTAGGGTGACAAAAGCAAAAAAGAGATTGACAAGGGCTACCATTCAGGATTTATCATCTAGTCTGTGCAAAATATCAGTTGAACAGGATCATAAAGCTATAGATACTAGTAGCTTGAGATCAGAAGAACAAATTAATTCTGAAGGACACAATGCATCAACAGAAATGCCAGATACAGCTTGTCCTAGTACATCAGATGATGCACTTCAGAATCAGAATGCTGATGTGTATACCAAAATAGAAGAAGTGCAAGATAGGTCATCATGGTTTGTAAATCATCAGAGAACAGTACAAACTTTGCCAGAAAGAGAGAAAGAGGAAAACATAGAAGTAAGAAAGCAGTCTGGCCTATTGTTTTCTGAGTGTAGTAGGTCAAAGACACAAATTATAGATGAAGAGAACAACAGTCATCATATAGTTGTCAGTGACAATGTGTCATTACATGGTCAGGATTCAGATAGTAAAGAATTATCAAGAGATGGTCATGATTTGCCTAACTTAATTCCTCAAAATTCAATATCAGTTGCTGAAGGATTTTCATGCTGTGAGAACATGGGATCGACTTTATTGCAAAAGGAATTTAACACGGTTGAGAAAACTAAGTCTGTGATGAAAGAGGAGATTCATAATAATGGAAAAGATGCAGAAATCAAAGAATCAGTACTAAATGTCCAGGAGATAAATAGTGATGAAAAAGATGGTCTTGATATAAAAAACCTTACAACAAGAACAAATCTCGATTGTCAGTGGCAGGATTTGAATTCAGTAAAAGAAAAAATAGGAAGCAGTGATGAAAGTCATGCTGAGAAAAAGGAAAAATACTCTCTGAGAGACTTCAGTACAAATGAAGGAGGCAACAGTGTGAAAGGATTTGAATTTGAAGGTTTTGTAAAGGATCCGAATTTTGAAAGAGAAATGACCGAGACAGTTAAAGATAATCTTTGTTCTGAACCAGTGGACTGTCTTGTACAGAAACCGACCTGCAAAGGTGCACCGGAATCAAGTTATGTGAAAGAAAATACATCTAACTCATTATCAGAGTCAGATATCACAAATATTTCTAATTGGCAGGTGAAAATGACCTCTCTGCTTACCATATCGGGAGCCCTAGGCTGCAAAAAACAGCTCCTGATTGTGCCACGTTCATACTTAACTGTGGAATTGGTGTTGGCAGCCATTAGCCTTGGAAAATTTTCTCACACAGATATTCACTCTTGGATTTGCAAAATTTGCAGACCAGTAAATAGAGATTTCACAGAAATAAACAGAAAACAGTTTATGCAGTATGAACTATTACACAGAATAATCTCAAAAACTTGCAGTGCAAAAAAGAGGAGCCATTGGGAAAAAGTTCTTAAAAAGTCTTTATATGTTTTGCCCAAAGGTGGGGGTTGGTCTTTGATCTTTGAAAAGATTCCTGATATTTGCCAGAACTTGGGCACATCTGATGCAGGGTTTTCTAATATTACAAAGAAAAAATCTGTTGCATCCTGTAAGAAGTGTAGAAGTAATACAGCAGAAGCGAAACTTGGACTTTTGGTGAAAAAACTTCGACAAAAATGCACACAGGTAAAAGTTCTAAGAGGAAAGCAGATGTCAGCAGGTAGAGAATTGAAAAACATAAAGGAGAAATTGCAAGAAAAAATAAATGGAATTAAGGCATTTATAAAAATTCATGGAGGCAAAATCTCAGACTCATGCTTGAAATCAAGCAGTTCCAAGAACCAGACATCAGAGAAAAATTTTATCAGTGAAACTGAGGAGGTTCTTGCTAACCTTTATGGACTGGTAGAGGAGAAAGAAGTGAAGAATGATGAGCTTCAGCAGAAAGTGGCAGAACTTAAGGTTGTGATAGATGAGAAAGACAAAGTGATTCAGCAGAAAACTGAACTTGCTTTTAGAACAGAGACAAAGGCTATAGCACCTATAGAGAGCAGGTGTGAAAAGAAGCAAAAAGATCATGTAACGCATATTAATCATCTCCAAGAAAAATTGAGAAAAATTAAGGAATTGGTCAGCTATAAGGAATTATGCTGTAGTCGGCTAAAGGAAGAACTAAGGACACAGAGACAGCTTTTAGGGGAAAAAGATCATATGATTGCACGCAATGAAAAGAAAATAGCGGATTTAAAAAGTGATGCAGTATCTTGCAGATCTTTTCATGGTGAGCTTGAGCATAAATTACATATTGCTCATTGCTCACTGCAGGAACGAGATGTATATATTAGATCTTTAGAAGACCAATACTATGGAATTAGCCATGAGCTGAAAATGGCCAATTTCAATCTACAGGAGAAAATTTCTGTCATTCAACAACAGCAGAACCTCCTTGATCAAGAGAAAGAAAAATATCATTGGAGTTGCATTAATAATCAGAAAAATCAAGGTAAACAGAAGGGAGAGGAATCAGTGAGCCATTACATGGAAGAATATAATAAACATTTAGCAGATTTGGAGAACAGATTGATTCAGTGCAACAATATTTTGAGTGAAAAAGAGAGTTTCATAAAACAGCTACAGAAAAATTTCTCAGACTATCAGGCTTTTGTTAAGGAGAGAGAGTCTCAGCTGGCAGTTGGTAGAATCTGCCAAAAATGTTCTGAGCCTGCCAATAAGTTTGACTGGGAACTTCCAAGCAGTTCTTTGGTCCAGTGTTCAGATGAGAAAAATCCCACAGAAAATGAATTGTTAGCAAGGAAAGATGAGAAGCTGCGTAGTGCCTATAAAAGGATGCAGGAATTGCACGGAGAAGTGGAGTACCTGGTAGAAAGGACCAAAGCTGGTTCTTCAACTAGTGATCTGAAAGAAATGTTGGAAATGAAGAGAAAGAATGCTGCTCTTCAGCAATGCATCATAACACGTGAAGAGATGAATGCGCAGTTGGAAGAAAATTTGAGTGTGCAGAATAAAGCCCTTGCATATTTTAAGGAACAGTTACAAATGAAGAGTACCATCATTGAGTACTTACAAAATTTCATTATTGATAAGGAATCTATAACAATAAATACTGAAACTGAGAGTGTAGGAATCTCTGGTAACATAAATGCTGAAAATAAGTCAAATGGTAATTGCGAAAAAGACAAAGATAGAGATTTTCTTGGGTCAGGTCCAGTTCATTCACCTCAGATGACAAGCAGTGTAGAACAAGTTGAAGGTCAAAGCTCTTACAGCAATCATGAGAATGCCAAGGGTAACCCTCAGATTGGAGAACATTCAAAAGTTCAACAAGGAGTACTTAATACCCTGAAAGATATGAGTGCACCTGATAAGAACATAGTGATTTATCAAAATGAGACAGACACAGAAACAAAGTCATATTGTACTTACAAAGAAAAAGAAGAAAGTTTCTTTGAGAAAGTTCAAGTAGAAACCAGAAAAACTTGCCAAAAAAATGTTATTTACAGTAATGAATATATGGGCAGCCAGAAAACTATGAAATTACATGGACAAAGTTTAAGTTATTCAGGTGTTTTCACTTACGAAAAGTGTTGTAACACCACCAGTGAATCTTCCAATTTAATGCAAGTAGAGGGGAATGTGGAAGGCCAGAAAACAAATGACTTCTCTTCGGAGCATAGAAAAATGAATTTGGAAATTAGTTTTCCAGAGAAGAGTGAACAACAGTTTATGAACTGTGATCCTAAAATGGGTATATGTGATCAGGCAGACCTAAGGTTACAACTGTCTAAGTGTGAGCAAGGTAGAAACTTTGAAGCTGCTGATGGTGAAGGGAAAACTTGTGAAGAAAAGGAAACTAAAGAAACAGAAAAACCTTATCCAGTGAAAATAACATATTCAGAATATTGTATGAGAAACAAGAACAAAATCTTTCCCCTTTCAGTAAGCAACAACAGCAATGAACCTGGTACAGGACAAGAAAGATTACATCCTAGTGAAAATATATCAAAAGAGAGTGGATGGCATGGAGACTATTATTCAAATATCACACGAGAAAGAAAACACCAGAACTTGGAAGCTGGATATGGTGAAATGAGTAGGAAAAGAAATTTTTCCAAAGAGATGACACTAGAAAGTGATCAGACAATCAGTAAGGAAAGTAAACGTAGTAAATTTGATGTTGATAAGAAGGGTAAAGTGCCAGTTAAAGATAGTGCTGCTAAAATACCAGTGAGAGTTCCAGATGAGGGTAAAACAAACAAGTGTAAAATTTCAGGAAACAGGCAAGTCAGAGAAAGCAAAGATCCATTGGAGGAAATTAGAAAACTGAAGAAGATCATAGAGGACTTAAAATTCAGAAATGAAAAGGCCTTGACAAAAGAGATTGCAAGAAGATTGAAAGTAGAAAGTGTTTCAAGGAAAAGAGAAATTATTTTGGCACAAATTTTAGATCACAATCAGAAAATGAAGAGGCAAGTAAAGGAAAGTGATGTTGCACTCACATTAATAGAAAGGGAGAGGGAAAGGATTAATCAGCTCTTGTTAGAGAATGAACGTGCACTAGTAGAAGCTGCAAGAACAAAGGAAAAATTCTCTAGAAGTGTGGAGGAAAAAGACAAAGCTCTGGAGAACAACCAAAAAGAGTTAGAGGATTTTAAGGTGGATTTAAAAAGAAAGGAAGAAACTCATGAAAAAGAAATTGAGAAATATATGGGTGAGGTTTCAAGTATGGAGAAAGAAGTAGGTACATTAAAATTATGTTTGGCAAAGAGGGAAGAATTACATGAAAAGGATTTTGCTGCAGCCAATGAAATACTCAGAGAGAAAGAAAAAGCTTTGGAGAATTTACAGTGTGAAAAAAAACGCATATGTGGAAAAATCAGAAATAAGGGTGAAGAATTACTGTCAATGAAAAAAGTGATAATAAAGGTCCGAAATTCCTTAATAGAGCAGAGGGAGGAACTTTCTGTGTACCAGGTAGAAAAGAGTCCAGGAAATGAGGAAAGGATAAATAGCTTAATAGAGACTGTAACCACAGAAAAGGGTAGAAGTGTCTGTGGAGAAAAATATAATGCCAAGGCACTGAGTCTGGAAGAAGCAATTAATAATCTTGATTGCATCATGCAGGACATCAAGGATCAGTTTGCATCCCTAGAGGATGAATTATCTAAAATAGATGGATACAAATTCAAGCTGATTCAGGATATGGTGGGAGAGAAAGAGAGTCTACAGAATACTCTGAAGTTGCAGCAGGAAAGGTTAAATGAGACTGTAGCAGAACATGAAAACTGTAGAACAGAAATAGAGATTTTAAGTGACTCGCTAGCTTCTGAGGTAGAGAAGTCTAAAAAAGTGTTGGAGGAAGCACAGACTAAGTTGGAACGAAAGGAACAGGAGGCAGAGGCTCTCACTGAATTAAAAAAACAATTAGAAGCAGAACTAGAAACAAATAAAAAACATTGCACATTATTGATTGAGAAGGAAAGTTATTGGAAGCAACAGCTAAGTAATGCTCAGAACTGCATTGAAGAACTAACTGCTGCAAAGAGCTTTCTTGCACAGCAATTACAGGCTATTGATATATCTAAGGAACAACTCCGAAAAGAACTTAAACTTGGAATACCTAAGCAAAAAGTGTGGAACTTAGACCAGGAACTGACAAAAGTGAGTGACTTCAAGAGACAACTTGAGGAAGAAAAGAAAAAGAGCCTAGGTGTTAGTCGCCATTTGTTGGAGGAAAAGAACAGAAACAAAAACTTACTCCGAAAACTTCAGAGGAAAAATGAGAAAAACACACGGGACTCAGACCAGCCATCTCGCTGTACCAGTGAAAGCCAGACAACCAGTTCCCTTGAGGAGGAAATGTACACCATTTTGGAAAATAACAGAAAAGTTCAACTGGCTTTGGAAGCTGAAAGACAGGTATCAGAAGATTTCTACAAAGAGTTGTTGCTAGAGAAACGGAAGAACACATTTTTAAATGACTGCTTCAAACATGAGTGCACAGAATCTTCAAAAGACATGGAGCACCAGCTCTCCTTTTTTGCTTGGATGGCTGATAAGTATCGTGCTAGGATGCGAAGAATGGATGAGCTGTCAAGTACAGTGCAAGAGTTCACAGAAAATTTAGGAGACCAGTGAAATTGTATTATTTCTGTATTTAGAAATGTATGAAATATTTTTGTAACTAATTTCGTAGTAATAATCAAAGTTCGTATATTTTCAGATTTTTGAAATGTGATTGTAAGAGGATTAAGAGAATTTCAATTGCTACAATTGCTTCATAATGGAAATATCTTTTGTAATGTAATATAACATATATTTGAGAAGGGATGATTAGTTATTGATGGTCAGATTCTATAACCTTTTCTCTCTTTTTAACTTATTCCCATTCCCTCTTCATTTTTTTCACACCTCATCTTTTCCTTCCTGCATTCAAGATTAATGGTAATCAAGAAGCAAAAGAGAAATGTTTTTGTTGCCTTTTTATACTACTTAAGTATAAAGTATATATATTAAGTTTATTGATTATATAGATATGTGCTAAAGGAAAAGAATTTGGCCAAGCATAAGAATGAATTACATTTTTTGTATTCAATATCTTCAGTGTTTTAAAGCCAACAGCTTTCTTTATATCTTACAAAATAAATATGAAAAAGTTTCATTTCTAGCTTTCACTCTTGTCTTAAAATATTGAGTTACTTCTGTTGGACAAGATTTTCATCACCAAATGATTTTCTTGTAAAAGGTTTGACATAGTAGTTCTACATATTTTCCAAATTAATGCTTTATGTGATTTATGCAGAACTGTTTCTCTTGCTGTAGTGAATAATTTTTTTGGCAGCAATAAAAGAATATGGAAAAAAACACGTGCCATTAATTAAGCTGTCATGGCATGAACTCTCACCAAAATATGCATTTATAATGAGACAAATGAATTTTATTTACGATGCCTAATGATACAACAATTGGATTTTCTTCATTACCAAAGCATACATAAAAAGTCTTAATGGGGCAGTTAACAATTTTTTTTTTTCTATTCCAGTCTTGGGATTCCAATATGTAACAATGTCAAGAGGCATGTTTTTATTTGACATATATTTAAATTTACACTGAAGGAGGAGAAGGAAAACATGAAGAGAAGAACTAGGGAGGGAGGCTGGGGGTTAGAAATAAAAGTAGAAGAAAGAGAAAAGAGAAAAGAAATGAAAAGAGAGGCGAGAGGATAAGAGAGGAAAGAATAGGAAATGGGAGGAGTGAGCATAAAAAAGAGAGAGCACAGCATAGGAGAAAAAAGAGCATTGGAGAGAAGATAAGGAGAAAGAAAGGGAGAGAATGAGATAAGGTAAGCTAAAGATAGAGAATGAGAGAGAGAATAAAATAAAGATAGAAAGATAAACTGAAAAAGAAAGGGAAAGAGAGTAAAAAGAAAAATAAAAAGTGAGAAAAGAGAGAGGGAAACAAAGAAAAAAAAGAGAAAAATGAGGTACATACATTCTCTCTCTCTCTCTCTCTCTCTCTCTCTCTCTCTCTCTCTCTCTCTCTCTCTCTCTCTCTCTCTCTCTCTCTCTCTCTCTCTCTCTCTCTCTCTCTCTCTCTCTCTCCTCCCTCCCTCCCTCCCTCCCTCCCTCCCTCCCTCCCTCCCTCCCTCCCTCCCTCCCTCCCTCCCTCCCTCCCTCCCTCCCTCCCTCCCTCCCTCTCTCCGCATCCGCATCCCCCTCCCCCTCCCCCTCCCCCTCCCCCTCCCCCTCCCCCTCCCCCTCCCCCTCCCCTCTCTCTCTGTATGTTTATAGAGTTTTCCAGTGGCTCTATCAGCTCAATTGATCTGGCTTTATGCCTTTGACCTCTATTTACTAGGAATATAATGCTCAATATAGGTGTCACATTTTCTTGTTGCTACTTATGTAGAATGGGATGCTCGTTGTAACAGGAACTGTACTCCAGTTTCATGAATAATATTTAATCAATGTTTCATACATATGATGTGACTTTTTCATAGCACATCAGTATACTTGAAAAAAAGAAATATATAGAAATTGAGTAAATTCCATTTATTTCTTTAGTAAATTACATTGAGCAAGGTTATACCTTTATAAAACAAGAATGAAGGCAAGGCAAAATTAATTAATGGTTTGCATTTTTTTTTTTTTTAACCTCGTTATTTATGTAAGTTCATGCTTAAAGAATTTAATCGTGATTATAAAAAGAACAGCTGCTAAGTGTGGCAGAAACTTCCAGAAAAATATACCTACAAGTAACAGAAAATTTAATTTTGGCGTGAAATGAAAACTAGGAAGGAAAACATCAAGATAACTCATCCATTTTTGGAAACATTTATTCATAACTTTCCTATAAAAATTAAATACAACCTGGGTTTATTTAATTAGAATTTCACAACATGCAAGATATATCATAACCTTTTTTTAATACCAAAGAAACATTAATCAAGGATATGATTTGGGTATTTTGTTTGTTTGATCTGTTGATGCAGGGAACATGCAGTGTCTACTATAGTTCTGTTTTATTTTTATTTTTATATGTAAAAGGCATAGTCAAAAATAGTTATGACTATTAGGCCTACTTGGCTTCACTTGTTTACCCCAATCTTTTTCTGTGAAAAGATTTTATTCCAATAAATATATTGTTATTAATGGTATAATATTTTTAAAAATGTTTGTCTAATCATCATTATTATTAATAGCTGATAATAATAATAATTATTAGAATATTAATATTAATAGTAAAAATAAAACCCTTTTCCCAAAATTTGAATAGTGTGGTAAATAAGGTAGGCCTAATAATGGACTCCATGATAAATAATGTGCTTGTGGAACCACATTAAGAAAGGGAGAAAACTCCTAACTGGTAAATATTAATTATTCAAAAGGAGTAAAAAGAAAAGAAAAGTAAAAACAAAATCAGTAATATATGTAATTAATAGTTAATTAAAACCTGACAGGAATTCTAATTTTGACATTTTTTCCAGGGTTATACTGCTATTAAAATTTGAACTTATGAGCTTGGGAAACTGATTTTAATTGGCTATTAAAATAAAGCTTAGAACTGTATGGTGTCATATTATATTCTAGAGGGGTCACATTATGAGGGTAATTCAACAAGTTAAATAAACACCATAATATATCAAATGTAATATTACCCATCTTGGGCTCATATTTTTTATAAATTGGGATGGCTCCAAAAGGTAAAACTGAATATTTATGGTCAAGATGATTATTTAACCCATAAACTGCTACATCATATGATGAACGGTGTGTAACTGTGACTTGCATAATATAATGTGAAGGTTATTTTTAGATGTCGCAGCTTATATTTTGCTCCCATATATCTTGAAAGGACATTTGGCAGCTTTTGCAAGTCCTCTACACTGTGCTTGAACTAGGGTAAATAATGGACTAATATATTTGATTTTCCTATAATTTCCATGCAATCTTTCATTTTATAACAGTAAAAAGTATTTTGGAGAACTTTTTTTTTATGTGATAATTGTGATGCATGGGGATAACAACCGAACAACTGAGTTAATATGTATTTAACATTCTAAGACATGAATCAGGAGGAGAATGAAATAATAGAAGAAAAATGAAAAATAAAAGGAAATTATTTCTGTATTTGGGATATCTATACTGCCAAAATTAAAATACTATGACACAACCTATATTATAGGTAAAGAAAATGAGATAGAAAAATTAAAAACGACAAGTAAAACCTATACCAGAGGTCGGCAACCCTTGCCAGACTTGGCATGCAAAGCCCTTGTCTATGGCATGCTATGTGACTCAGAGGAGCAAAGAAAAAAGTTAAATGGCAAAATATTATGAGTGAGTGAGAGAGAGTGAGTGAGTGAGTGAGTGTGAGTGAGTGAATGAGTGTGAGTGAATGAGTGTGAGTGAGTGAATGAGTGTGAGTGAGTGAATGAGTGAGTGAGTGAATAAGTGTGAGTGAGTGAATGAGTGTGAGTGAGTGAGAGAGTGAGAGAGAGAGAGAATGAGTGAGTGAGTGAGTGAGTGAGTGAGTGAGTGAGTGTGAGAGAGAGAGAGTGAGTGTGAGAGTGAGAGTGAGAGTGAGAGTGTGAATGAGAGTGAGAGTGTGAATGAGAGTCTTATTATTATGGTTAGCAAAATTTTAGAATCAAGATATATTGGAATCTACTTCAAATGGACATGCAGACTCGATATTTCGTTCCCAGACACTACTGTCTTGTGAATTCAGTTACATGAAGAAAGTAGCCATGGCATATTGTCAGCATTTGGATTTACATACCAATGTGAGCAAGAAGTTTTCTTACAAGCAGCATACCCTCAGCCCCCATCTAAAATCATAAAATCATAAAATATACATATTTTTTGTTACAAAGAATACTAAATGCAATTTAAGTATTACCTTCATGTTATGCATATGCAGGAAAAAAAAAGGCAACCAAGTTTATTAATGAGACAGCATTAATTATCAACTGGCACACTATGTTCAAAAGGTTGCTGACCCCAAACCTATACTGTAGTGTATATTAGTTGTGGATTATAAATCTACATTATTTTTCTGATATATATCTACATACTGTAGGCCCTTAACATTTGAAGCATTGACTTTCATATTCATCTTTATTTGTAAGTTTAGAATCAATAATTTTCCATGTATGTGAATAGTAAGAAAAATATAGTCTAGAGCAATAAATAAATAAGGCATGAAAATATTTAAAGAAAATATTGCTTTAGAAAAACTTTTTAAGCCTGTCATTCCTGCATCAAGCCCATGTCTTAACTAATGAGGGTGTCTTGGAATATCTAACTTCCCGTGCCCCCAAGTAATTAATTAATTTTCTATCTCACCTCACTGTCACTCTTCATCTTTATAATGGAATCATACAAACAATTCTTAGAAATGAAATGACTACCATAGTCTACTGATAGACAAGCCTCCTGGTACAAGCAATACTTGCAACACATATATCTATATTTTAAACTTTTATGGGGGGTTCTATTTGAGGAATATAAATCTTGTGAATATTAACCCGTTGAATCTGGTTGTGTCACGGTTGCGTAAGTGACCAATATCTCAGGTGTACCGAGCGTTGGCCGGGTGTGCGAACACTTGTGAGCGGTGAGAAGGATCTGTCTCCCTTTTGTATAAACTTTTGAAGCTTTTTTGCCATTTTCCAATTTCCATATTTTTATTTGCTTTATCCACATGGTAACAGACAATAAATAACTCAGTAAAAAAAAAAAAAAAAAAAAAAAAAAAAAAAAAAAAATCATTTGTCATATCTATTTTTTGGATAATTTTCAATTTTCTGTAATACAACTTGCCAGAAATACGATGCGAAGCATGGAAATGTTATCCTCTCTGAAGCTGGCTTCTTCCAGTCACAGATTGAGCTCCTTACATTCCACATTCTTATATTCATGGGAATAATGCAAAAACCCTCTTGTAAGAACCAAATGAGACTAATCACACTCCAAGAGGTTTGTGCACTTGTGGTGACCCTTTTCCTCAACCCTGGCCTTCACTCATGATGGCATATTTGCATCACTCGGCCTGGGCCAAGATTTTTCCATGACGGGACCGTTACGCCACCCAGATCATAGGGGTTAAGGGCCCACAGTATTTCTCTTGCTTTCAGTTAAGTAGCCTCTCTTCTCTTATACTGTAAATTTCTTTATACATCTATTGTAGCCTACATTTCAGAGGTTTGTGATATTTAATAAGTACTGTAAATCTATCTCACACACCACCAAATCTAACATAAAAACAAATTTTGTATGTGTAATATTAAAAAAGAAGAAACAAGAACTACATGTTTAAACAAAACCAAATAGTTCTAATAATTATGAAAAGAGTGAGAAAGAAGAAAAATACACTTATACATAAAAAAAGTTTAAAAGATAGTTTAAAAACTGATGGTCAACACTGCAAATGCTCTTTAATTATTGAAGTATTTCCTCAAAATTAAATAGCAAATACTTATTTCATCCCTTTTTTAATTTCAAAAACTTGTAGATACAGGTTTACTTACAATGACAATCTCATTCTTCATTTAGCCTGTTTTACATTTCAACCCTTCAGAGATGGGTACAGCTATAGCCATCATGATGTAATAGCCAATAACGTAGATATGCATCACAACTTTCAATGGGCTGGCCATCTATGCATAGCTTAGGCCTAAACAAAGTCTAGACTGTTGCATATTATTACATAAAAAAAATTCAGGCCCCATCATCATAGGGTTTTTTGTAAATCACTGCTGCAAGCTTTCTATATCCTAACTACACTACGCCAAAGCATACATTCACAACAATGGAAAACCTTCATGACTACAGTTACACTTTGGCAAGACTTGTTTATTTTATTTATTATTATTATTTTTTTTTTTCAGGTGTTTGTCTTATGAACACAGGATGTAAACTACCATCCAATGTTATATAAATGAATCAATTTAATGAAGCACTTGTGGCAGTTTATTAATCAAAATGTCAGGTACTTTACAAGGTAATTCAGAATCGGTTACACATTTTTCAAAAAGTTGTTTTTCTATTAGACTCTATCAGAAATGTAACATACAGTAAAACGTGCATTATTCCATAATTACTCTTCATATTTTTTTTCTAACCATTATGATTATCCAATAATAAATGGTTCCTCATTATGGACTGTGTAGCTCACTGGGGTGTTGAAGTTGATACCATAAGAAAGAACAAAGATGAATACACAATAGTTCTGGCCATAAATTCTTTCATACAGGAAAATTCTACTTTTTGAACATGCTAATAAAAATGTAAAGAAAAATCCTGGGAATATATTCAGATACATTATACAAAGTTACACTGCTGACAAATGAGCTAACATACAACATTATTTAAGTATTCTACACAACAAAACAACTATTTAGAATGGATAAGGCAAAATATCTAATGGAAACTCCTTAAGATACTTGTAATTATTCATGTTAGCATAATGGTGTAAGAATATTACATTCTATAAACATGTATATTGCAATTATTATAGATGAACATGCATTTTTATGCTATTTACAAGAACTAGAAAATGGTACATTTGCCAAACACAAGATTTTCTATGTAGTCTATCACTGGTGAATAATGTTATCTTTTAACATATGCATGATCTCGACTTTACTTAAGCTGCTAAATCCTTGTATCAGTCAACCAAAGCAAAGCACTGAATATCATACAACAAACATTCAGAGCATACTTACAACCTCTAAACCTCTCACATTACTCCTGAAAAGTCTCTAGATAATAATTTTCAACATATAAATAAAAACATATATGAGAGAGGCTTTAATTTATGGGAGTTATGATTGCATCATTAGATGAACTGTTGTGATATATAAAAACAGAAGTAAAGAATCCTGGATAGCACTGTATGCCATGATGTGACTCTAGAAAGCTTCATATATTTGGTATTCAAACTGGTGTATGGTCCAAAAAGATGGTATCACCAGTCTAGCTACCACTATTCTGTTATGATTCTTATACAATTTTCATGCATGCTTATTGGTGTATGAAGATGGAAAAAAAAGACAATGAAAAGGAAACAAAAATGTCCTAAGACTTCACAGTACACATCCTGTAAACCAAATATCCTCTCATAACAACGGTATAGACTCTTCCATATATAACAAGGTTTAATTTTGAAGAAATCATTATAGACTAGTTTTGGCAATTAAGAAAACTTAACAATACAATCTTTAATCAATGAAAAACGAAAATTTAGAGACGGGCAAGTGAATGAAAATAACTGACAAAAGTAATAATAATAGGAAATAAGAGCAATAATAATAGTACTACATATAACGATGGTAATTACAATAATGATAATACCAACCATGAATGCGAAAATGAATTTTAACTAAAATCAGGAAGGAAAAAAAGAAAGATTTAAGAAGCACTCGGCCATAATTTCTCTCAGCATTTATTCAAACTCTCCCAAAGAATTAAATACAGACCACATTGCCTTTCCTTACTTTAAGCACATGAAAAAAACGCATAACTGCTGTCTCTAAAACTCTATTCATTCTTGTCATTATATAACAGTTTGAAATTTATCAAGTTAGTTAACATAAGCAAAAGTAATGATTATCATATTACTATATTAATACCTTAATCATTATTGTTATTAATAATGATAACATTTGTGACAATGACCATTAAGAATGATAATGGAAAAAAAAAAAAATTAACAAGAATACTATGCATGATATTACAATAATTGTACAATCATGGGCCTTATTTTTTAGCACCAAGAAACAGTAAAGACACCATCTATCCAACATCTTGCACTGGCTACTATCTTGGTACTTGGTCCAGTATTCCTAGACTCTTAGTTACTCTTCAATTTCTTGAACAGGCTATATTAAGAATAAAAAATAACTGATATTTCATGAAAAGGCTACATTATGAATAAAAAATAACTGATATTTCATGAAAAGGCTACATTATGATTAAAAATAAAAATGACAATTGTGAAAAATAAAGAAGAAAAAAAATCATGTAACATATAACAAGAAAAAAAAAAAAATCAAGAGTGAGAGCTAATCATTAGAATTCGGCCTAATGTAGTTGCTAAAATGCTGATTATGATCATGAAGATGATAAGTACAATGGAAGAGGGAAGGGAAAAAATAAATGCATAAAACAATATGGCTACTATATATATTTACTGGATAATTAAATGTTAAGGTCAACTTTTCCCACATACACACATTCACATACATACACAAACCCATGCTCATTAAAATCTAATAATCTTTTTCCCTGTCTTCTAGTCTTTCTGTGTTGCATTTTTGAAAACTAACATTTCATTCAAATACTTCATGGTAATGAATGTCACAAACATTTTAGTCCCATTACTATTCATTACCTAAATCATGGCCATTTAGTGTGTGTATTGCCGTTGATAAGTGATGATAAATTAACATAAGTTATTAAAAAGTTTTGGACTTTTAAAGTTGGTATAATATATTTTTCATTCTGTAACACAAGCACTAACTCTACCTACTTATACATTTAATACAGTAGTTTACATGTTAACCTTGTAGATTTAAAAACAAACCCAAAAACACATCTATAAATACATAAACAAATACCAAATTATTAAAAAAAAAAAAAAAAAAAAAAAAAAAAAAAAAAATCTGTACTTGTTCCACTTGTTTCACTCTAGCCCTCACACTCAGCTGCGGAGAGCTTCAAGGCGGGTCCTCATCTCCTCCATGTCCTCCTCAGCCTCCTCTTCTGAGTCCTGGGGAAGGGCTTCGGCTCCTGTAGGTTCTGATGGCAGTGCATCACTCACTGTCGCTGGGGCCTTGCCAAGTTCACCAGCTGTTATCTCCCACAGAATCTGCAATGCATTTTAAGGGTGGATCATAATGCCTTTTGTGCCTGATTTGTGATGCACACTGTAAAATTTTAGTAGTTGCAAATGCAACAGGTAATTTTTTTTTCTCTCTTTTACAATTTTTCGAATCGTTTACAGTAAATTGCGTATCTGGAAGAAGCCTCTGATAGTATGGATCTCAATATCACCAATGGATATCTCTCACACTGATATAAAGAGTTACTTCCTTAACAACTGCATCATTAATGAAAAGGCTATTGAAATGAATATCACCTTCCACCACCAAAATTATGTTCAATTCATGTTTCCTTCCAATAAATAAACAAAAAGTAATGTATTAGATGCTATATAGGATGCAATGGGGTACAAGATGTATCCCTATTTCAGCAAGGTATATGCAGGGATAACATGTATCTGCTCCTTCTTGCATAAGACCCAAGGTAATTTTTTGAGCCACTTTTGGGGAGAGAAATATGTACCTTGTTTTCCATCAAATACTGTTAACACGGTACTTTCTCATTTGACTGTGTATCTTTACTTGCTTACTGATGGGGATAACTAACCATTTAACATCTTTACAAAGATTTATCTGTAGATACATGCATACCTTCATTCTAAACATCCTACAAAGGCCAAAGAGTGTTTGTTGTTACATGTGTACCTAAAAACTTTATGAATGTTATTGTGGCCCATCTTCAGATGTGGAAGAAGGTACAATGTGGCAAGACCATAACCACTCGGTGATGAGCACAGCTACAGCCATCATGACGTAATCAAGGATTATGTGTATACACATCATAACTTGCTCAGCAGCCTGCTGTATACAACACAAAGCCTGCCAGGAAGACTATAATAATGTCACAAAAAATTCTAGCCCCGTCTTAATAGGGTTAATCTTTTTCATTGGTAGCATATCTCAAAAATGCATTGCTTTTTTTGGCTAGGAAGAAATGCGATATTCTGTTAGCTTCACTAGCTCCCCTAACCCCATGATAATGATCCATCTTCTTCAACTATGTATAATTCAAAAGTGGTAGTTGACAAATGAAAATAAAAGTTATTTTTCCCTTCTGCCCTTGCCTTGGTTGTAACTTTTTGCTAATGAAAATTGAACTGGTCTCTGGAAGTTTGGATTTGTCTGGTCATATTTAAATATTTTTGGTAGCTTCTCCCATAAAACCATGAAATTAGAAGAAAATATATGTGTATATAATTATTTTTTTCCCATGTTTACAAAAATACAGTGTTGGGAAAGCTATAACACAGAAACAAAACTCAAAAAAGTGAAAAGGAATGGTCCATATCATAAAATAAGACTACTCCCATCATCACTGGCAAAAAATAATGACCTGAGCAGGGTTAGAACCTGCTCCCCTTCTAAAACAATTCCAAAAAGGAAATGTCTTTAAATACCCAGAAAAATCCCATATATATTAGTTATAGCTTGCTTTAAAAACAAAACAAAAAACTACCAATATTAATACTATTGATGATGATAACAATATTAATAATGGCTGCCATTCTTATAGCAAAGATAATTATAATAAAAAGTCACAATTGTCTTCTTAAATATAAAAAAAGAAGCAACCTCCTCTAAGCCATTTTCTGCTCAGAGCTTCAATTACCAAATTCCTGATG
This sequence comes from Penaeus vannamei, assembly GCF_042767895.1. Classification (NCBI taxonomy): domain Eukaryota; kingdom Metazoa; phylum Arthropoda; class Malacostraca; order Decapoda; family Penaeidae; genus Penaeus; species Penaeus vannamei. The sequence continues at coordinate 30,528,626 of NC_091567.1, forward strand.
CATTAAAAGCCATACAGAAGGTATCCTCCTCTCCTTACCTTATCAATTTCCTCCTGTGCCTCTTCCTCCAACTCCTCGGGTTCCATGGACTCCATTGTGTCCTCCAGCATCTCCTCAATGATTCCTGCCTTCATCATCTCCCGACTCATATCCTGCATGGTTCTGCTGATCTCAGGGAGCTTCACCAACTGCTGCATTGTCTTCATCACTTCTGTGGACTGCTGGAGTGAGCCCGCCACACGGAGAGTTGCTGCATGAAAAGACAGATGAGAGGAAATAACATGAAACTCATTTGCACAGAGTACCATCTATTTTTTTTCACAGTTTACTTATTCAAATACTCATCCCTTTACATCAATATTGCCTCCAGACTTGAAATGATCTGACTTGGTTTACTGACTGCAAAAAATATATTATTTCAGTTGAAACTACTTCAAAATCTAATTCTTATATCTCCTGGATCATTGAAAAGTGGTACACTACTCTCTTATGATGTTGAGCAGCAGAAGTGAGATGTAGTTTCCATCAGATACATGATCATGAGAGTAAACATCCAATAAAGCTTTTTTTTTCAAATACAGAATTCAATAAATCACATGAGATATACAATGTTCATATAAAATTAGATGCATGGGTGATAATTCTGCAAACTATAGTATGTTAACACTGGCTATTCTAAGTTATAATGTTTGAAAGGTTAGGTGTATTAAGAGCACTTTTCACTTCCGATATTTTAAACTTATGATAGGTTTTTTAGGAATGCAACGTCATCGTAAGTTTAGAAGCATCTGTTCTCACTTTTTAGTTCGCTTTTAGTGTACTGATAAAGTATAGTTTCATTTGAAGAATCATAGTCATAAATTTCATTGGGATTAACACACACACACACACACACACACACACACACACACACACACACACACACACACACACACACACACACACACACACACACACACACACACACACACACACACACACACACACACACACACACACACACACATACACACACACACACACACACACACACACACACACACACACACACACACACACACACACACACACACACACACACACACACACACACACACACACACACACACACACACACACACACAAAAACCCTTTAATAACTTACCCAACTGAGTTTTCATTTGTGACTGTATGGAGTTAAGATGGGCCTTTGTAGTGTAAATACGGGCCACAGCCTTACGAGACTGCACCAGCTCCTTGGCCAGCATCCTGCACACATCCTTATCTCCCTTCTTAGCAGCTTCCTTCAAGGAGCGCTTCACCTTTTCTTCCTCACGCTGGATTGCTGAAACAAACACGGATATTTTTTTGTAGTTTTAAAGTCAAATCATCAAAAGCAGAGTAATATTCCAAAGCATAAGCCTTATGCAATTTTCTTCAACATTAAATAACAAATCAATACAAAAGAGAAGAAGAAAGAAAGAATGAAAAAAGAAGAAGAAAAAAATGAGATACAAGCAAGTCATTGACAGACTGTTCAAAATATTACTTTTTTTTTTCATTCATTTTCTTAGAACAATAACAATAATAAAAATAGTAAATAGAAACTGGGAATCTCTACAACACATATGGCATTACTAATCTTACTTCGAATCTGACGATCAAGTCCATATCCCTCTTTTCTAATTCGGCTACACCATTCATTAACCTGTGAAAAAAAAAACAATGAAAATAAATTACTCACACCTTCCTATTAAATGGGATTGTATACCCTATTCTTGAAAATTTGTAGACTACCAAAGTATTCACATAACTGATAAAAAAGAAAAAGAAAAAGAACGAAAGAAAGAAAAAATCCCTAAAATTGATAAAGAAATATACAACCGGAAAGAGTAAAACTATAAAGCAAGACAGCTTAATAAAACCATTTTATCAGTATTCTCCACTGATATGAGATGCCAAATATGGCTGGATTTATCTCTCAGAGTCTATTACAAAGTCTATTATCATAAATAATGGTAATGATTCAGTAACTTAAAAACTCCTTCAGCAAAGGATTGCAGATATTAATACAATGACAAGACAGCTGATACAATGAAGATGTGGCTCAAAATTTCTAAAAATGTGGATATTATATACTAACATTGTCCTATAATCATAAATAAAAAAAAACTATACTACATTCCAATGTTTCACTTCAAATATATCTATAAGCTTCATCCTCCTCCCCTCTCTAATCCCATGCTCCTTGTTGTTGTGGGGAGGGCTTAGGAGACAAGGTCTGAGGCCCAATTTAGGGGATTACGCCTGCCATGGAGCTCAGCCCGCACCTCAATTAATTTTGCATGGTCTTTTCTCCTTCACCTTTCATTTTCCTTCTCATCTTCATCTCCTTCTGTCCACATACTAAAGTGTGAGAGCCATGCTGTAAGGATGAAAGGCTGGCTTTGTGTCAGTCCCGAATGGCTTTTGTACTTCATTTGCTAATTACTCTTTACCATTTTCCTTTATCCAACATATTTTGTTCTAATTGTTGATACATTTTATACCTTTTTGCTACAATACTTTACCATAATGCTGTATGATCCTTCCTTACCAAGCCTCACCCTATTGCTATATGATAGGAGTTTGTATTCATGAAAAATAGCCTTCAGGCTAGTACACTGGTAATGTGTCAGCTTCTCATCCGAGGGGTAGGCGGTTCGCGCCCCGCCCAGGCGCCTGGAGGTTACTGCTGTGGCTGGGCACCACGGTGGGTAAGGACTAAGCTCTGTCGCATCAGCACTCGCTAACACACGTTGATCGAGTCGACATCTGTCGGCACAGGCCGGGCTCCCCCACAGCCCGGGCCAGGCTCAGCTTCGCATATCGGACTTATCCTTATCATGAAAAATCTGGCTCGAGGCTTAGGTAATGGAAATGTCCAGTCACGAAAAATTTGGCCAAATGTTGGGATAACAGGAATGTCTTACCATGGAAGAAGATCAGACTCAATGGGCATTTAAGCTGGAGCTCTTATGTCATTTTCACTGGTAAAAGAGTGTTGCATATACCATCTGTGACCCAAGGTTAGAAGAGTGGCTGCTCTAGGGAGGAACTTAGCTCTATACTCAGGATCCTATTCCTGCTCTCCATGGCCAGCAGAGCAGTAAGTGCTAAAGAATATTTGATAATACAAGGTTATAAATAAATGACAAATAGCAATGTAATTATTACTATTGTTACTGCATTGGGTTGTAGAATACAGCAAGAGACGACAGATAGTATGTGCCTGGAGAACTGTCTCTTATTGTCTTGATATAGCATTTCAAATGACAAATATGACCTTGGAAATTGGCAAAGAGAGAGAGAGAGAGCTAGAGAGAGAGAGAGAGCTAGAGAGAGAGAGAGAGCTAGAGAGAGAGAGAGAGCTAGAGAGAGAGAGAGAGATAGAGAGAGAGAGAGAGCTAGAGAGAGAGAGAGAGAGCTAGAGAGAGAGAGAGAGCTAGAGAGAGAGAGAGAGCTAGAGAGAGAGAGAGAGCTAGAGAGAGAGAGAGAGAGAGAGCGAGAGAGAGAGAGAGAGAGAGAGAGAGAGAGAGAGAGAGAGAAAAAAGACAAAGGGTGGAGGCAGGGGAGAGGGAGTTTTGATGCTGCACACATATTGTGATGTGGGTGGGGCCTACAAGCAACACAACCAAGAGAGTTTCTACTCAAGTAAGCCCATTGCCCAGATTTTGGGCCACTTGCAGGTGGCAAGGTACTTGGATCCAACAGGTTAATAACAAGTCAGTAAGGTCTATAGACCGATTCGGTAACGCCTAACAACCGTCCCTAACAATGAGAACTTAGTGAAAACAAACCCTCATGCGTTCGAAATCTCACTGTGCTTTGCTTACAGAGTCACTGAAATTTTGCGAGAATTTAGTTTCTTTGCGTGAAAATGCTGAGGAGCTGTGTTGTTGTTGGTTGTTCGCACCACAACATGATGGGAAAGAAAGATTTAGCCTTTCATACATTCCTAGATTGCGAAAAGAAACTTGCAAAATGGAAGCGATGGGTACAGGCCATGAAACGCGTGAACGCTGATGGGAGTGCTTGGGCATCTGGTGGAAACTGTTTACATATATTTCACACTTTTCATATTCTAGAGACAGATAATAACTTTCAAACTCTATCTATCTATACTATCTACCAAAGCCATACAAGGTCAACATTGCCGACATTGGATTTTGGCAGCAGTCCGACATTAGGTTTTGGCAGCAGTCATACACTCCAAAAAGCACAACAGTAATTTTACATTTTTCTGTAATCATATTGATTTATCATAATTTTAATTTACAGGCAAACCATCCCTGGATTCAACTCACCCAGACTTTATCCCAAACACAGTCCTTTAGATCAAAACAAAGCAGTCATACTGTTAAAAAGATTTGACATACAAAGAAAAGAGGCCTAGTTCAGGAGATGCCAATCATTCAGAAGAAACCAAAGTTTCCTGTTGCCTCTGTGTCTGAAAAGTCATATAGTCCAGCAGATGAAACAACTGAAGCGGGCCTATCTCAAATTACTGAGGAAAGAGAAAAATGCATTGTGTGTTTGTAGGCTTTTATGTGACTTCACTGTCTCCTTTGTGTAAACACCTTGTAAATAGGAAGAAAATTGATGTTAGGAAAAGGCACTGATTTCACAGAAAAATAACCTATATAGCTAAAAATCACAGATTACTGTAGCAAATTATGTCATCATAAAATCATTTTTATTACAGGGTGTCTTGATCAAATATGATATTCAATATTTCATAGGTTCGTCGATCCCAATTTCGGCAGGCAGACGGTATGAGCATTCTTGTAGCTGTACAGCTTCTAATATTGGCTCATTTTGCTTTTTCGCTTTGGTTTTTAAAGAATCTAAGCATTCATACTCCATTTTCGCTCATGCTGATAACGAGGTATCTGCGAGCGACGGGTTTGTTTTCACCAAGCGGAATTGCTACTCTGACTCGTGACGTCACACCGAATCGGTCTATAATCTTTCACTTGCCAGAATTTACTGTAAATGGAGGAAATTTACTGCCCTTCACTTTCTGCTGATTGTTTTCATTACCTTTTGGTGTTAGTGTCTTTTCTTTTATTTCACTTTATCTCAATGCAGTCCTCATTTCAAGATTGACACTGCACTGCATGATTTGGCAACGGTGAACAAACCTTTACCATGCCTAAAACATATCAAACTCCCTTGTTATTTATCACCAAACAAGCTGAAACATCATTCTAAGCTTTATCTTGTTGAATTTAATTGGGATTTGTTGGCGTTTCCTTCCATGGAAGATGCCAATAAATGACGGATTAAAAAAAATATTGTCTCTGGCAAGTGCATCCATACTGTAAAGAAATACCATAATTTCCAGGCCTTATTTAATTACTCATTAGCAAAAGATTAATATACCTATAGCAATGAGGCGTAGGTATGTGATTTTCTAATACCGCTACACCATTAACCTGTGAAAGACAATGAAAACCTATGACTGCACCTTTTTGTCCTCTACAAGAATATTATCTTTAATCTGTCCTACCTTAGTGCTTCCAAATAAAGATCAAGCAAATTTATGAAGTAGCACATCCCAGTTGATACATTACAGGAATTTCTGTGATCAACCCAGTTATCATGGGTGACAAGTGCAGTTAATGGTAGTGCCAGAGTCAATTATGTAAATTATAAAACATGTTATATGATCACCAAATTTACTCTTTTTTTTCAAGATCAGATCACATATTCCTACATAGTTGCACCAAGATACGATTGCAAAATAGTCTTTTTAAAGTTTGATTTCTGTCTAACTAGATGAGAGAATTTACCACAGGTTCTTTCCATCTCCTCTGGTTACAAGATGATATGAACTAATACTCATGTCATTTCGAAATGACCACAGAACCAACGTTTCAATGTACAGACCAAATTGCACTGCAAGCAACTCTTCAATTTCACTCAAATTCGTCATCGCCAGAGGGACAAAATGCCTTTCATTAAGATCCACTAACCTGGTCTTTGGGAGATTTGGAGGGAGACTTGGAAAACAAACCCATTTTCCCGTTTTTCGATGGAAATTAGGGGTATTTTTTCACCTTCCTTAATTTGGCTACCTTATGAGTCAACAGACTTGTTCGTGCGGCTTCTTTCACACTGTATCATACTTGTAGAAAATACTGAAACAACAAATGTATTATTATTTTTGTTAGGCATGAATACGCAAAAATAACAGAAAACAAGCTGAATGGGATAATAGTGACATCATACGAGAATTAAAAAAAAATTGATGTAAAATAC
>NC_091567.1:30554907-30557407 GCF_042767895.1 Penaeus vannamei
TTTAAAGAATCAGTTTGTTCACTGAATCAGGAAACTAATAATACTGCAATCAGAAGCTTATTCTTATCATCGGTATAGTATTCAAATTGGAAATCTCTCAACCTGGAAATAACACTGCCTGGAATTCTCTGTGTGTAGTGAGCCTACGCCTTAGCTCCTACTTGCCGCCCTCGCCCCTGTGTAGGGGCACGTACGACGTCGTTACACCCCCAGCTACCCCAGGCGCCAGACCGTGATGGAAACTGTAGGAGGCGCAGAAGGCGATCCTGCAGGAGACGCTGACGAGCGATGGGGACGCCCTGGACGAGATGCTGCGGTCATTCCTGAGAAGGAAGATGCTTGTTTGCTGAAGTATCAAGTCTCGCATAAGTGACTGGAATAGGCGCTGAAAATAGTTATTTACCAAAAGTGGCGACCGAACAAGCGGATGTTTGGCGACAAAGCCTTGTTGGCTAGTCAGCGTAATTTTATTTTTCTTCATATTTAAATTCCTGTATAGTTTTTTCGTTCCTTCTCTTTATATGAAAAAAATAATGTTTTTATCAAATTCCTTCTATCTAAATGATAATGAAAGAAAAGCTTTAGCGATCCTTCCATGCGCATAAAACTTCGCTATCATTACTCATGTATGGGTAGATAGGTTATGTCAATGGGAGCCAGATAGCCCCTAGTTACACATACTATTTAGAAGGTCGTGTAGCTCAGTTGGTAGGGCGTCTGTCTCGCTCTTCCCTGCCTGCAAAGACACAGGTTGGATTCCTAGTAAGGGAGGCAAGTTATTCATTCACCCTTTCATGTATAACGGGTGGACTCCAGATCCAAGCTGCCTGACCTTGTTGGTATAAAAGGTCGGGTCAACAGCCTTGAAGGCAGTTGTGATTTGATTTAGTTCATTTTTTAAAGTGTAATTTGTTTTTATGGCTAGATAATAAGAGAACGAACTGATTTTTACTTTTATTTGATCATGATTTTATTACGGATATTTGAGAGAACATGGAAGCTGATTAGTCACTATACTTACAATATAATTAACTTTATTAAGAGAAAGGAGTGCATATGCTGTATTTAGCCACGGAAGTAAGCAAAGTGACCTGACGTGAAGTGTAATAATCCTTATTATTTTTAATTTGAATCATGATTTGTTACACGATTTAAAAACTGAATTGATGAAGGAAAAAAACTGAATTGATGAAGGAATATTATGGCTTTTTATGTTTATGTTAGGTGATCTCGCCGAAATTAGTTAACTGCGAGTCTCGGTGAACTACGAACATCTCAGGCGATTTGGGGATGAAGCGGTGACTTTTTATAGATAATTTTCTTGATTTTTTTTGATATGTTAATTACTGATGGTGGCTGACTTGGTACTTGGAAGGATCTTTAATCAGCAGTATAAGCCTGACTATTGACGCTAGAAAACTTCTGTCTGTCTGTCTGTAAGTCTGTCTCTCTTCAGTCGCATTTTTTCCTTCTGTTATTCATCCTTTTTAATCATGCAACACAAATCTTACCTTGGGTCAGGTTAGATGGTATAGTATCGAACCCTAATGACTATTGACGCCAGAAAACTTCTCTCTCTGCCTCTGTCTGTCTGTCTCTCTCCAGTCGCATTTTTTCCTTCTGTTATTCATCCTTTTTAATCATGCAACACGTCTTACCTTGGGTCAGGTTAGCTGGTATAGCATCGAACCCTAATGATTCATTCGTGCCGAGGCAGATGGCGCGCGATACGCATGTACTTGCTCCTGCGGCTCCTCCATGGATTCCTCACTCTACATGTGGGACTTTCTATTCCTTTTCCTTTAATCTGTTAAAGAGTTATAACTTCAATTTGAATATCCCACGATATGTTAGAATATATTTTCTTGATAGATTTCTCACAATTCTTTCTTTGACAAGAAAATATCGGAACTTGTTTTATCATTGTTAAGAATGAATGTTAACGGAAACTCGACTCTATTTTCTCTCTGCAGCTGATTTTGTCATTGTCATTACAGAACAGTATATAATTGGTAGGATCAACTTTACTCCGTCCAACTTCAGGAAAAGAAATACTGGCAACTCTCCTAGACCCTGGATTCCTCTGATGCGAAAAATGGCCTCTTTTATCCTCATCATCTGACCATCACCACCGTAATAGTTGAGCATAAATATGTATGGATTTTTTATGTACGATATTGACACAAAGTTCCTTTCTGTACGTGTTCAGAATCCCGATTTGGTAATAAATACGTCCGCATAAAAGATCGTGACAATTTCGGTATCGTTGTATTCCTCACACCGTCAACAATGCAAATACGTAGGTTTTATTGCGCGGACACCCCCCCCCCAACCCCCACATTCTTGGCCCCGATAGCAGGGGAGGGCATGAAAGGCGCTAGGAGAAATCGGGGTAAAATTTAAATAGTATACACTGAATCAGTCACTACATTGCTTACTGCAGGCGGCTGTGACTGAGATACCAAAGTCATCACGATCCGTTGTACGAACGCATTAGAAG
>NC_091567.1:30562407-30564907 GCF_042767895.1 Penaeus vannamei
AGGCAGTTATGGGCTATGGTTGATAAATAATTTATGGAAATTGTAAATAGGATCGGACCTGAAATAGATCCTTGCGGAACTCCAAAATGGTACTTGTTTTGATGACGTACCATCATTGATTCTTACCGATTGGGTCCTTGTAACTAAATAACTTTTAAACCAAAAGCTATCGATTTTATGACTTGCTAATTTAAGAAGAAATTCATGGTTGACACTATCAAAAGCCTTTAAAAAGTCGCATAATATGAGCAAATTTACCTGATTTTTTATCTATGTAATCATCATCTCATCAGTAATATGTAGTAAAGCTGTTTCAGGAGATGACTTACTTCTAAATCATGTTGCATTTTAGATATTAAGTTATTTGCCACCAGGAAACTCATCAATTGATTTGCTACATTTTTTTCAAGAAATTTTAATAGTATAGGGAGCACAGTAATAGGGTGATAATTATTCACATCGTCTATATCCCTCGACTTGAAAATTAGTGTTACTATACCATGTTTCCAAAGAGACGGAAATACCAGTGACCAGAGAGGAGTTAATAATGACCGTCAAATAATGTACAGTTGCGGGTAGACTATCTCTGATAAAGTCCAAGGCAATAGCGTCTGCTCCTACACCATTTGTTTCATGAAGGTGTTTTATTACGATGATTGTTTCTACGTCCTCTGGTTGTGGTTTGAAAAAATAGTTGTAAGCTTTGCCCGATCTCTGTTTTCTTATAATGTAGAAGCAGTTGTTTGTTCATAAAGAAGAAGAAGAAGAAGAAGAAAAAGAAGAGAAGGGAGAAAGAGAAGAAAAAGTAGAAGAAGAAAAAGAAGGAGAAGACGGATGAAAAGATGAAGGAGAAAGAAAAGGAGAAAAATATGGAAAGAAGGAGAATGAACATAAGAACAAGAAACAAGAATAAAAAAGAAAACAGCGAGGAGGAAGATAGAAAGAAAGAACAAAAATAAGCGTAAAACCAAAAATGAAAAAAAAAGAAAACAGACGAAGAAGAAAAACAAACAATGAAAAAGAAAAGAAAGAAGGACAAGAAAAAAAGAAAAGAAAGAAGATCGCCCCCGTGGCCTGTGGGCGGTTTGGGAAGGCACAGGATGGGCGGGGCAGGATGAGCGTGGAGGCAGGCAGACTCTTTCCATATAAGGACCAAACGGAGCATTCTTCACTTTACTGGTGTTGTTCTTAGTGGTTATCATATTATCCTTATGTTTTACTACTGTTCTTGTTCTTGTAGGTATGTTGATGGTCTCTTTTCCTTTTGTTTGTTTGATTTTATTGTTTTGTTGTAATTATCATCATTATTGTTGTTGTAATTATTATTATTGTTGTCATTGTTGTAATTATTGTTACTGTTGTTTATGTTATTATTTATGTATAGTTATTACCAGTATTAACTACATCACTCTCATTATCATTATAACATCATTACTTTTTACTATCATCAAATCTTCCGACTGTTATAATCTTAAATGATACCTCTTATCATCATCACCTCTTGGTATCATTATCCGTTTGTCCTTGTTACAGCCTTTGATTTCTATATCTAATCTTTTAAGTAAAACCTGTCACTTCCGGACAACGTAATAATGGCGGGGAGATCCGGTCGACCATTTTTTATGGTTTATTTTTAAAATCCTGTCATCGTTTTAGCCATTTTGTTGCCAAGTTTGATTCTACAATGTTCCCAACATTAATTCTTGTGATTGATATTTTTGTTTTGTGTTATTATCATCGTCATCGTCTTATTTATAATGATGATGATGAATGTCGTCATAATCTCGTAATATCCGTTATTTACACCTCTAAGTATTTTTTTTTTCAAGAATTAGAACAACCATTCATATTTCATAAGCAGCTTCCTCCGTGTTTTTGCATGTTTCTATTTCATTAACTGATTTTTGTTTGGTGTATAGACTAAATTGTTTTTTCGGGATGTTGCTTAATTTATTTTAGTGCCCCTTCCGGTTAAGAAATTTAAAAGGAAAAGGAAATTGTCATTTTTGAATGCGTATGAATAAAGAGTTGTTCATTAAGGAATTTAATGATTTTACGTGTAATACTAGTACATCTTTTTAATGTTTCAAACATATTTTTGGGGGTATTTTATAACAGTCATTAATAATTGCTTTCACTTTTAAAAGTAATCTTGACAGAAATTGCCCTAAAAGTGCGCCCGCCCGCTGAGCCAAACGCGAATTGCAAAAACGCGGGAAGCCTTAATGACGTCACGGCTGGCGATCTGTTCGGTATTTACGGATATTTCTTCAGACGTAAAATTTCCGAGGAATTCAATTTGAGGACGATGTAGCAGAAGTTGAGATGCCGTGCAGTAGGCTTAGAGTAGAATCCCATTGGCCTAAGTTATAAAATTCGGATAATTCAAGTCATGGGAATCTTATACACACACACACACACATCCACACACACACACAGACACACACGCTCACACACACACACACACACACACACACACGCTCACACACACACATATATA
>NC_091567.1:30569907-30577407 GCF_042767895.1 Penaeus vannamei
ATATATATATATATATATATATATATATATATATATATATATATATATATATATACACACACACACACACACACACACACACACACACACACACACACACACACACACACACATATATATATATATATATATATATATATATATTTAATTCAGAGTGTATATCCTATTACAATAGATAAACGAAACGAACCGAATTGCAGAAAGATACTTGCCAAAGACACCAATCTCAGTAGAAAGATTTTATACCTGTCAGACGAGGAAGAGCACGAGTGTTGAATGGTAAAATTTAAAACTCGTGGAAGGCGCTATTCCTCTGCGGAGAATTATCTTTACCGGAGTCCTCAGTAGAGTGGTTTTTAATGCGAGGGTTGATATCCAATGGACATGGGTGTTTCTGCAGATATTTAAATGTGAGTAGAAGTTGGTGGGAGGGGAGTGTGTGCGTGTGAGTTTATCTTTGCATGTTTGTGTTTGGAGAGCGAGAGAAGAAAGAAAAGAAGGAGAGTAATTCTACTTACATCTATGTATAATAATTCTACAGCTATTTTTCTCGCGACACAACAGTTGAGGTCCAATGCAGACTCAAGCCAATAGAATGATGGTGTAATTCTGTTTGTGTATAAGCATATATATGTATATATATATATATATATATATATATATATATATATATATATATATATATATATATATATTGTGTGTGTGTGTGTGTGTGAACGCATCCGCTCTTGTCGGAAGGGCTGTCGAGCATGCCTTCTATCGTTCGGGAGTACGCTCGGACTTCCTAAAGGAGCATCTCCCCAGACATGTCTTTCAGCTCAGAGCCGACGTTGCTCACGGTTCCCTCCAGTCCCTCTCCACCACACATGGCAAGACTTTATAAATCTTACTCAGTGAGATCGTACAACACTGCAGGGGGATCAAAACAGGAACATGAGCTCTCTTTCTCAGATGACCCAGCCTTTGGGCTGCCTCCTCTCCCTCGCATTGAGTTAGCCTCTACCATTGATGGGCTCCCTGAGGAGGACCTTGAAGGTTTCAAGGTTTGTTGTGGTTGGTTACTAAAGAGCTGATTTGACTCTTGCGTGATCCCCTGGGTGTTTGCACACTACTTTCGTTGATACCAGCATGTTTAATTGCTTGTAATTGACCGTGCCATGTAGCCATCCCTTTCAATATCTTTTTTCGGCATTTGGATAACTTTGTGCACCTGACGAAATGGACCCCATTTTCGGGCTCGTGCTCGGATGTGGGCAGACTTTTCCCTCAAACAAGGGAGAGAGGTGTCTGGGGGGCTTTATGGTGTCTACCTTACGGCGTGCTTAGTGACTGGTCTGGCAGACCATTTCATTACTGCCACTCTTTTTCTGATAGAAACGAACAAGCAGGCAGGAGCCCCTCCTTCCCTTGTCAACGCTTTCTGACACCTTTGCAATGTTCAGTCATATATTAACACTTGCTAGATTGTTCATTTGGCCTGCCATAATCCCCCCATACTATTACATGCCTAACAATTGGTCTGAGCATTGGAGATACAGGGCAAATTCAGTTTTCAATCTGGGTTAGCAGATCAGGGCAAGATCGTTGTGACTAAAGATCAAGCTACCCTGAATTTTCTGCTGGAAACGAAGGAGCTTAAAGATGGGAGGAAAATGTATCTTACCACAGAGTCCCGAGAACAGGAGAGTCAAGATGTTACTTACAATGTGGAGGTGATCACATCACACCCCCAGGTCGTGGAGATTTCCCAAATGTCGAAAGGGAAGACCCCAACCAGGCAAATCCTGGAACCCCGGAGGGGTTCCTACAACCTAAGAACATATGTGTCTAAGCCACTTCTGTACTTCACATGCCAAAAATACGGGCACCACCTGGCTAGCCACACGTCCAAATGTGGTGTTTAGTGCAAGGCACACAACACTGAGGTGTGCCTTAAGGCTCTTTAGGAAAGTCAAAGGAACACAACAGCCAAATGTCCCAACTGTACCAAGAGGCATCATGCCTGGAGCCTTGCTTGCTCTGTCAGGAAAGGGACGGCCCTCAGGCGACAGGAGGTCGCTTAAAAACGACAATACTTTGTTCCTACTCCCTCAGGCACCTATGTCTGGGGAGAGAACAAAAGGGAAAGAACTCCCTCACCTCCTAAGGGGTAGGACACACCTACCAAGCCGACACCGGACACCAAAAAGAACCAGAGGAAGAAAGGTTCAAACAACATTGCTACAACCTTGGCTGTGCCCTCAAAGGCAGAGCCAAAGCAGGCTGAAATTGTGCAATCAGAGCCAAAGCAGGTTGAAACTGTGTAGTCCGAGCCAAAAGGGACTAAGCCTACACAGGCAAAGCCTAAAAAGAAAGAGAAAAGCCAAAATACAAAAAGGCAGAGCTACCAAAGGTTCTCCACCTCCTAGACCCTGTGCTAGTCTAACAAGAAGCTCAAGAGGCGTCAGACTCTATGTCAGATACCACCAGCACTGGGACATCTAAGTCTGGAGACAAATACATCGACATCGGAAAACCTAGATGTGACACAGAGTAATATCATGGCACACAATCTAAGCATCATACAGTTGAACATATGTGGCTTGAAGCCAAGAAGTTCCATCCTCCATGCAATGCTGTGATCAAGGAACATTCACAGTGTCATGCTCCATGTCTTTATGTTGCCAAGCACAGCTGGTATCAGAGGCTTGATCCCCTGCTCCTTAATAGCCAATCCGCCGCACTGTAGAAATGGTGTTGAATCCCTTGTGTTTAAGGTCTACCTGGTCGGGGGTCCCTTATAGATAATTTGTACAGCTGACCAACCTACAGGAGCTTAGCGCTTAGTCAAGTCTGTGCTACTGCAGTACACGATCGAGTAATCATAAGAGGAGACCAGTGAACACCACTCCATTTTGGCCCCCTGGAAGAGACCAGATGTAGAAGGCTATTACATAGCCAATATGCTTGAGAAATTCCCTGAACCCGCTCTTCTCCACACCGAAGACTAATAAATGTGAAGTTGCCACTGCAACTCTGGTGGAGAGTATCAGATAGTGTGTCGATAAGACACGTGATCACTATGGCACTACCCTCTTGGATGCTGGTCCACCCCTGAGGCCACAGCACAATCCTAGATGGAAAACAGACAAGGCCAACTGAAAAGTCTCTTAGATGCAATGAACCCCCACAGAGTGAAAACGTGTATATGCTTGAGGACAGACTTGTTGATGCCATAATTCAGGCAGCATCACAGACCATTCCTAAAATTTGGCCTTAGTGCAGAAAACTTTAGAAGAAGAAGAAAACTAGCCCTGCTAAAGGAAGTTGTCAAGGATGCCAAGGAAACTGCCAAAAGAGTTAGGCATGAAGAATGACTGGAATGGTGTGTCCGGTCACCAGACCATCCTTACAGAGCCGTGGAAATGGGTCAGGTGAGCCACCAGCCATTCAACCCTGAGATGCACAGATCATGACCCTCAATCAGAGGAAAATAGATTGATGCTTGAGTTCTCTGCAAGAACAGGTAGCCAAAGACCGCCAGCTGGATTGAGGGCAAACCAAGAATACCTACACCTTAGCATACACCTTGAGAAGTGTAAGACGATCTAGCAATTATCTGCACTGGTCGACACTGCCTGAGAATAGTCCAGCGCTATCTGGACCTTGTGCCTAAGGAGTGTTATACGACGGGATTAAATATTTCTTCAGCCAAATCAAAGGCCATGGCTCTGAAACTTGTAGTATTTCTAAGTAGGGAAATTTCTTGCCTAAAATATCAAGACTTTTTCTTGTTATCTAAAGATTTTTTCTTACTTTCTCAAGCAACCCCTGTAGATGGCTAAACTTTCGCTTGCTATGTCAGGCGGTGTACTTTCACTATGGCAAACTGAAAGCGAAAGGAGATAATGGAGATAAGATTATGGGAATGAAAAAAGTGTTTTTATATATATATCATTACAAGACGAACAATTTATCTCTTTTAAAATCTTCGTCTCTCTAAATCGAGAATATACCTACTATTCATTGAAATCGAAAATATTTCAAGTGGAAAAGTCTGAATTGGTAAAATAATGACTTAGAAAATTAAAAATCCAGAACAAAATTAGCGGCAGTGAAAATTATATTGACATTAACACTGACGCAGAAATTGACATTAGTAACAACACTAAGGATAATAATAATAATAATAATAATATAATCACCATTATCATCAATATCATCTTAATTATTTACATCTTTGTTGTTATTATTAGTGTTATTACATGGAAAAATAATCCAGCCAACAGTTCTTACAGACTGAAATGTTAAAAAAATCTAATAACACTCTTCAGTTGATATTAGTATTCAGTAACCATTATTTTCAACTTCATAAAATTGTATATATGGCAATGGGTAGGGATAAATATTAATTCAGTGATGTCCATTTGTTTTGATAGTGCGTCTGCCAATCGGAAGTGTGTGTCACTGTTTTAGAGGTACTGTATGTGTAAATAGGAGTAAATATGTTTTGTAAATATGTTAGGGTAGTTATATATATATATATATATATATATATATGTATATATATGTATATATATATATATATATATATATATATATATATATATATATATATATATATATATATATAACGTTTATAGTGGAAGATGAGTTTAAACGTAGATTTTTTTTCAGGATTGACATTAATACAGTCGTTTAAGCAGCGAACGAAGCAGTCCTTGGCCTCGGAGCAAGAATTCTTGACCAAGCAAACTCCCTGCTTAAAACGCCTTCAACGTCCAAAGTACGTCTACGTGTCCAGGGGATGGTCCTAGAGTGGGTTCAGGTCTTCCACTATCTTAGGGTTAACTAGAAACTCTCCTTACAAGGAGACCCAGTACCTGGTTAACCAAACTAAGGAAAGACGATTAACCATGAAAGCAATGACTAGGAGACACACAGGAACAAGACAAAGTACTAAGAAATTCTATGAATATGCTCTCCATCGTATTGTAGACTAGGAAAAAAATGAAGACAGTCCAAAATGAAGCTACCAGGATCATTCGCGTTGCCCCCAGGGGGACAAAGGTCCATAACCTCCTCAAGAAGGCAAACCTCCTGCCCATGGGCTCCCGAATTGATCTAATGACAGCACAGTTCCTGTCTAAGGTCATCCAGTCACCAAGGAAGACATACATGGGACAAAAAGTAATCAGATGCCTAGAACAAGATCATGAGCTCTTTGCAAACACCTCCTGGTTGTCACATTCAGTCAAGGTGTTAATACGCTCAGCTCAAAGACCAGAGGATTCTTGCTCAGAGTGGAAGAAACATCACAAACTGGGTCCCCAGCCACATAGGCATCAGAGGGAATAAGTTTGCTGACAGACTATGCCCCCAAAGCCCGTGACCATTTTTCAAAGCAGAAAAGATCCAACGTCACAGCACTCGCCACTCTCCTGCAGCTGCACAGAGATGAAGCGAGAACCTCCCTCTTGGCCAGATAGTACTCATGCTACGAGCCACTGGCACTCTCTGAAACAATTAATAGAGGTACCAGAGTTGGACTGCACAGAATAAGATTAAGGTACTACTACACACGCTGGGTCACAAATAGGGTAAAGGCGAAGCTAGACTTTGCTAATCTTACACACTCACTTCCCCTTCAGACCTGAAGATGGATTCCAGGAGGATTTCAAAACTAGTCTCAATTATTTCAATAAATCTAGTTTAAGCATTGTGGGTTTCCCACTACCACTATATCAACACGCTAGTGTTTTTCCATCCATCATGGACCCTGTGCCCGACACGGTACCTGCCTTTTGTGCTTCGAGGATCAGGTGCTCTCTGCCTCGATCTCTAATCGACTGAAATATTCATTAGGATCTCCTTTTCCGGACTCTGCTCGTTCTCTCCTCCGCACTGGTAGGAGGGATGTCGAGCATACCTTTTATCGCTAGTACGTTCGGACTTCCTGAAGGCGAGGCTCCCCTCACGTCTTCCAACTCATAGCCGTCGTTGCCCATGGCTCTTCGCGGTCCCTCTCCACCACACAGAATCTCTCAAACCTCACCTCCTGCAGTCCTTGGCCCGGCTGCTCCCTCATCGACGCTGTTACCAACCTATCTGCCCTGTCCTTGGCCCTCAACGGCAACGACATCGCCTTCGGTCTTTCCTCCGCCCTCCGCCCTCTCCCTCTGACCTCCATCGACTTTCTTTCATCCTTCGACCGTTTCATCTCCACTCATAGGCGTTACCGAGAGGCCCTTCATGTAAACATATGTATATATGTGTATATATGTATATATATATATATATATATATATATATATATACACACACATATATGTATATATATATGTATATATAAAATATATGTATACATATATGTATATATATACCTATATATGTACACACAAATAAACACACACACACACACATTTATAAATAAATAAATATATATGTATATATTATATTTCAGTATAAACATGCATATACAGAAGTACATACATGCATACATACATAGATATACATATACATATATATATATATATACAGTATATATGTATATGTATATATATATATATATATATACACATATATACATGCATTTACATATATATGTATATAAAAGAATATAGAGATAAAAAAAATATATAAGTATATATACATGTACATATATATATATATATATATATATATATATATATATATATATATATATATATATACATATATATATACATATATATATATATATATATATATATATATATATATATATATATATATATACATATGCCTATGCATGTATATAGATAAACACACACATATTCACACACACACACACACAAAAGAAACCTCCAAAGGCAAGGCCACTCAAAAGCACAACACGATAACCCGCCATCAGAGGACGCACCGCTTAAATGCATAGCGCAACGCATGATCCTCCCCGTATGCCTTTCCCTTTGGACTCTAAAGGAATTTGTGACAAATGACGTCCAGAAGGCAATGCCAAAGTAGCAATGTTTATTACAATAGACATTTATAACAAAAGATGAGGTAAGATGAAAAAGAAAAAAAAAAAAAAAAAAATCCTAACTTCCGAGTTAGCGCCTGAAAATTTTATTATTAATCATATACTTATTTTTCAATTTTCAAAATCTGTCTATAGCATTATGTTTACTATACACATACACATATATACATACGCATGCACACACACACATATTTGTGCAAATGTATGTATAAATATACGTATATATATGTATGAATATATGTATATATATATGTATAGATATATGTAAGTATATGTATGAATATGTTTATATATGTATATGTATGAATATATGTTTATATATGTTTATTTATATATATATACATGTTTATGTATACATATGTACACACACACGCGCGCGCGCGCGCGCGCGCGTCGACAAAGAAGTCGAGTACAAAAAAGACAGGAACTAACTTCCCTACGAGATGGTGTAACAACTGGCAGCTTGACGTAGGCTGTGACGTCACGCACTGGCCGTCACG
>NC_091567.1:30582407-30597407 GCF_042767895.1 Penaeus vannamei
TCTGCTACTACTACTGCTGCTACTGCTGTAACAACTGCTGCTACTACTACTTCTGCTACTACTGCTGCTGCTGCTGCTGCTGCTACTGCTGCTGCTGCTACTACTACTACTGCTACTGCTGTTGCTGCTGCTGCTGTTGCTGCTAATGCTGTTGCTGCTGCTGCTACTGCTGCTACCTCTACTGCAATTGCTACTGCTGTTGCTGCTGAAACTACTACTGCTACTCCTACTACTGCAACTGCTGCAACTCCTCCTTATCTTTATTTTCCTATTTACCATTACCATCGTTACCATTACTATTACTATTATTATGATTATTAAAATCATTATTATAAAAAATCCTGACACATTTATTTCTTCTTATTATTATTTATATTATCTTTATTATGGTAAGCCATATAAAGAGCCACATTGAAATATTCGAGAATTATACCACCAAAGATGTCAGTGCAGTTTCAAACACTGGTAAGAAAAAGATGTAGTAAAAACATATTAAATTATCAAGAGCCGGATAAGTTACATTGTCTGAAGGTAATCTATTCGTAAGCCTACAGATAGCATTAAAAAAAAAAAAAAAACATCTAGAAAACTGAGATGTAGACAATCGACTTGCATCATATATTACTGAATGGAGTTTTATAGAATATCTAGTAACTCTTGAAGTTGATAAAAATCATTTCTCGCTCAGAGGGAGAGATGAGAGAGAGAGAGAGAGAGAGAGAGAGAGAGAGAGAGAGAGAGAGAGAGAAAGAAAGAAAGAAAGAAAGAAAGAAAGAAAGAAAGAAAGAAAGAAAGGGAGGGAGAGAGTGAGAGAGAGAGAGAGAGAGAGAGAGAGAGAGAGAGAGAGAGAGAGAGAGAGAGAGAGAGAGAGAGAGAGAGAGAGAGAGAGAGAGAAGAGAGAGGGAGAGAGAGGGAGAGAGAGAGAGAGAGAGAAAGAGAGAGGGAGAGAGAGAGAAAGGGAGGGAGAGAGAGAGAGAAAGGGAGAGAGAGAGAGAGAGAGAGAGAGAGAGAGAGAGAGATAGATAGATAGATAGATAGAGAGAGAGAGAGAGAGAGAGAGAGAGAGAGAGAGAGAGAGAGAGAATTATCTGTTACAATTTTGTGTAAGACCGAAGGAGCCCCAATATCCATATGATGCCAAATGTCCAAATATAAGTCAGACAAGAGTCTTAAGCAGTCTTAAGTGTGTCTCTGCAGCAGATAGCCACACAAGAGAACAATACTCAAAATGGGGCAGAACGAAAGAAAGAAGCATCTATGTGTAATGTCATCTTCATAAATCTTATTGCACTTGCGAATGATGCCTAAATTAGATGCAAATATCTATGGCATATTCCTAATCTTCAATCCAAATGTACAGATACCCATTGCATCTAAGTGGAGCAGGCATTTCTCCTCTGCCCCCCCCCCCCCCGCGGAAATAAATTAATTTTCTCCTACAAATATTGAATTTCGCAAATAAATACAATAGTCAAGAAATGTTTTAATATCAAAAAATCATTAAAGTCGCCCTTCCTTTTATCAAATACGAATTTCTTTCTAGCGATAAATCTACTTAGGTGGACAACCGGTTCTTCTCTCTATAACCTTTGACCTCGAGTTGAGACGCTCCTCCTTGCCGTGCAGCCTTTGCTCTATGGAAATTTAGTATTTTTTTAGTTACCAGATACTTGAAACTGGAATTTAAATTTTGATACAAAATAGTTAGTCGCCCCCCCCCCCCCCCATGATGCTCTTTGTTTAGATGTACTTAGGTCAGTCTTATTTCACTGTTGTGTTGAGTAATTTACATTTCAGCCTATAACTCGAGAATCCGGCTTCGTAGGAGTCACAATCTTGGGATTTTCTCATGTTTAATAATTTGTTTAAAGGTGACGCAAAATTTAATTACCTGTCACAGATCTGTGACATTTTCATACCTCTACCTTGTACGTGTCTAGTATTTTCTTATTAACTTTATGATTAATGAAATAACATCTTAAAAAACCTGTACCATATGCATGGTTTTCTATTTTGCATAAAACATATATTTTTTGCATATATTGGTGTACTCTAGTCTAGCCTAATTCACTATAGTTACTTTTTTTTAATATCAATATTAATTGTTATCATATTTCTGACTGCATTATGATTACTAAAATGTCCTTTAATTTAATTGTTAAAATTTCAAAGGAATATTAACCCACGAGATCAGTGCGAATGCCCGAAACGACTGTTTTTATATGGATTAAAAGGGCTGCGATACAACGTTAAGTTTGAGTTCTACAACGCATGTTTTTTAGATTCCTATTACGCCTCTTCCTTTTGTAGAAGTCCTTGACTGATACCAAGGAAGGCGCCCGCCGCCCACGACCTCCGCTTCCAGCGAGCCGCCAAAAGGAAGGTACCTCGACTCGACTTCCATATTCCCACCTTGGTCCCGCCTGGGGCCCCCTCCTCCCCTCCTCCCAGGAAGGTCTCTTGGGGACACTATATAGGTGGCTTCATCTCAGGGTGTTGGAGCCAATGGTTCTTACACCCTGAATAGTGCAGCAAATCCTATTTTTTATTTTTTTTATTTAGACATTTTGAGAGGCTGTTGGTCTGATGCTGCTACACACACATATATGTGAATATGTTGCATGTTGTTGAATATTTTAAAATAATATCAATCTAAGTCATTGCTATCAATGTTATGGCAAAAAATCATAACATAAATACATCATTCTTGCTAATATATTGTCCGTCGAAAGGACCTTGAAATTTACATTTTCCTTTTGGAGTTTTGGGTTTGAAGCAGATCCCAAGAAATCCCGTTTTGATTTACTCTAAGATGCTATGTGAGTTGCATGACTGCGTCTTAGTGGGGCTCATGAGGTAGCTTCAGTTAATTCCTCTGCTGAGTTTATGCGAAGAAGCATCGGCCAGTCACATCAACTTTTAACCAATGTATTTTATTCTATAATCATGTAAAAATAAACATGTAGCCTATTAAAATGTATATTCTTTAATTTTATTATTAATAAATATGAGAAAACTAAAGAGCATTCGCTTCTACTAACTTGCATTCCAAGGCTAACTCTACACTTCCCCTTTTAATATTAATTAAATAATAATTTTGTCAAAAAATAGATATAATAAAACAAAAGTAAAACGAATTCGAGAGTCACCCCATTTTCTAAACGCTAATTCTTTTAAATTTTACTAATCAACATATGAGTTACGTTAAATACTGCCTTAAATAATACACCATGGCTGTCAGCGAACAACCATTTAAGAGAATTTAAACGGCCGTGGTGCCGAAAAGCAAACTATATACAGAATTAGTTTGGCTACAATCACTGAACACGCCTGTCCGTAGTTGATAAGGCAATTAATTCTCCCCTTCTAAACATCCAACTCTTCTCTCTTCCATAATATTTTGTCTCTGGTAACATGCTCCATCCAGTCCTCCATTCCTCGCCACTCGGAGCCCTCACCTTCGACCAATGCCGATGCCGTATCCACGAAGAAACAACTCGTCTCCAAACGAAGGGCGGACGCTAAACATGGCTGCTGGTGTGCCATATCTTTCCTCCTTCTCCGTGGTAAGAGTTCGCCACGTCGGCAGCTGACTAAAAACCTTACTCCAGTGACTTCCTTCATCATTTCATCTGCGAAATAGTATAGACAAATTGGCTGTTTATAGATACCTTAGATTATTGTTTTTAAATTGGTCTATTAGTTTTGACACTAAATTTTAATACGATAGTATTTCTTTAAAAGAAACGATATGTATCTAAACATGGCAAATTTGCCTCGCTCTCTGCGCGGTCAAAACATTACGATTATAACCAAAACATCTAAAAATGTCGAATCAATATCGATCTTAACATATGTATATATATATACACATACATACATACATATACATACATACATATACATATAGAAACACAGACATATATAGCCAGAGAGCTAGCTAGTTTATACTGTGAACAAGGCTGCAGCGTCTTTTGGCACAATGGTTCTACCATAAAGAAACACGCTCGTGCTTCTTTCATTGTATATAAACAACTTTCACTCGACAGCTATTGCATTCGCAATTTGTCGGGAAAGAAAATCATATACGGCAATTATTTTGAACTCTTTGACATAGTACACTTTTTGTAAACACGTGGACGAAGATATCAAATCCATTATTTTACATTATATAGTTTACATATATTATGTACTATACATAGTCACATATCACTTCACCACCATCATGCACACATTACTGCATGATCAACATACATCATTATACAGTATGCACTTTACATCACCATGCAATATCATCGTACATCATTACAGAATACTGCACAATTATCATACATCATAACCAAATACTGCACAATTATACATCACAGAATATTGCACAATTATCATACATCACAGAATACTGCACAATTATCATACATCATCACAGAATAATGCACAATTATCATACATCACAGAATATTGCACAATTATCATACATCATCACAGAATACTGCACAATTATCATACATCACAGAAGATTGCACAATTATCATACATCATCACAGAATAATGCACAATTATCAAACATCACAGAATACTTGGAAGTACGTGATGTGAAGACTGGTGACGACCATGCTTTTCTTGAAGAAAATGCACGAGAACTGCATACTAAGCCTCTTGTAAACGTTCCGAAAATGCTAATTGACGTCTTTCTATCCATCTTAGTTTATTTTACTTGCCACCACCTTGTTTCTCCGTCTAGGTTTCAGATGGCAGTCTCATGGCAGATGGCACCGAGATCGACAGACAGAGGGCAAAGTAGGAGATCGTGTTCTGACGTATAATCACCATCATTAGAATAACAAAGGCGCATTTGATGTTTATGCATATGTGTGTGTGTGTGTGTGTGTGTGTGTGTGTGTGTGTGTGTGTGTGTGTGTGTGTGTGTGTGTGTGTGTGTGTGTGTGTGTGTGTGTGTGTGTGTGTGTGTGTGTGTGTGGTGCGTGTGCGTGTGTGTAGAGGAGAGAATATAAAAATGTACTGTAGTCTTTGGGAAAACTTTAGTTGAATACTCCTATGCTTGACACAGACAAAGGCAGTCAATCTTATATGTATTAGAGTTGATTAAAAGAATTGTTTTACTTTTCGAATCTCAAACATCCAAAGGATGTTTACCAATTTCCTGTAAGCAGCATAATTTTTGACAGACATTCTATAAGCGCTATGACCTAAACTGTGACGAGTGAGAGTTGCCTTGGTGGAGGCGAATGAAAGGGTCTTGGCTTGTGGGTTTAATGCTGAAGAGAATGTTGTGAAATCCCAAGAGCCCTCTGTGTCACAGGTCACGAGGGCAGAGAGTTAACAAGCTAGATCCGTGTGTCTTTGTCTGTCTGTCTGCCGTCTCTCTCTCTCTCTTTCACTCTCTGTCTCTCTCACTCACTGTCTCTCTCTCTTTCTCTTTCAGTCTCTCTCTCTCTCTCTCTCTCACTCACTCTCTATCAATCTCTCTTTCTCTCTTTCTCTTTCAGTCTCTCTCTCACTCTCTATCTATCTTCTTCCTCTCTTTCTCTTTCAGGCTCTCTCTCTCTATTTCTCCGTTTGACGAGACATGTCCTTTTAGCAGGCGGCTCCCGTCTTGGCGAAGTGCCCGTTTCCGCTCGCTGGAGTCACAGATTCCTTCCTCCGTGGTTAAGGCGGATGGTTTCACAAGGTGGGGATTCTGCAGGGTTTTCTCGAAGGGGAGATGTAGGCGGCCCTGAAGGATCAACAAGGCTCGAGTGTGGCAGGTGCAGAAAATACTGCTTCCTCTGGTGATGCAGACTTGGGAGGACAGGAAGGTACAGCTTTTGTTTAAGCCAGGGAGTGATATGTGGAGTGGTATTGTTTACAAAAACCTTTGGATTAAAAAGAACAGTAATCTCTGGATTGAAAAATAATATAATAGAAAATAAAATACAGTATTTTCGTATGCGTCTTTTTTCCATTTATTTCCTATTCTCATATTCATAATAATATCAAGGATTTGATATTATTATGAATAATTATTATATATTATGTACTATACATAGTCACATATCACTACACAACCATCATATAAAGAAACGTTCGTGCTTCTTTGATGGTATATAAACAACTTTCATTGTTTATTCATTCGAATTCATGTATTCAAATACTTGAATTTGAGAACTGGTGTTTTACCTTCCCCCCCCCCTCCGAAGGTACTCCCTTTGTAAAAACCCATTTGCCAAGTTAAATAGGGTCCCAGACTTATAATCATACCTCTTGTATACCATGATATGAAGGGAAATAACTGGAAAAAGAATGCATAGGAAGATACTGAACTTTTATTCTTCTTTTGAATCCGAAGGTTTAGTTCATGCAACAGCTTATAAGCATCTACTAAAAAAAAACTAAGAAAGTTGGCGTAAATGTGAAGAAGGAAAAACGGATATGATTGTGAATTTGATCAGATTCTGAGGTGTGTAGGACGCAGTATTGTTGTTATTATTATTATCAGTAATTATTGATCGCAATACACGGAATAAACCCGACGTTGCTACGTCTGTGAAATTCTATCCTTTTTTTTTACTTAAGAGATTGAAATAAACTAAAATCACCAAATAAACAATAAAGAATAAAGCACATGTGGTAGATGAATGAGGCAATGAAAATAGACAAGCTGAATAAAATGAACATACGAATAGGCAAAGAAGCGAACAAGTTACGAAAAAATAAGAGAGAGAAAAAAGTGAATACAGAATAGAAAATAAAGATTTATCTATCAAAATAAAGTCTGGAAAAAGTTAAAACAATAAAATTAGACAAAAAGAGAAAATAATAATAGAAGAAAAAAGCAAAGGCAACGGTAAAAAGAAACGGAAACAATTATATCCGAAATGAGATTATGAAATACGATTTATGGCCGGTTTGTCGAAATTGCAGAAGACCCGACCCAATCAGTTACCAAATATACGGACATGCATATACACAAAAATAGATGCATATATGTCTATCCAATAGATATACATTTATCTATCCATCTAACCGGTAGATATGCATGTCCAGACTGATAGTTATGCATTAATTTGTGTGTATATGCTTGTGCGTATATTGAATAATAATCAGATAGGGCTTCGCACAGTTTTAACACACAATTCCAGACGAAGGTCGTTCATCTGGGACACGTACCAGGCTGCGTATGAATGAATACTTGTCTTGTGTACTAGTTTAATGTTTTTTTTTTCAAGGTAAGTTAATCCTTTAATAATGGAAAATTCCCAATTATTACTACGATACAAACCTTCTCTTTATACGACATTAAAGAACAAAATGCATATGCTAAAGCGTTCGTAGTTTTGATCTCACAGAAATTCTTCCATTAATTGCCATCTCATTAAAAAGAAGAAAATAGCAATAGATACTTGTACTTCATTGTAATCAAAGCATGATGGGAATAATTGAGTACATTATGCTTTGAGATTATTAGGCAAGGTCATTACATATTATATTGCTATTATTATAGATTCTTGGGTAAGTTCTTTACATATCACATTGCTATTAGAGATCCTCGGACAAGATGTTTTCAAAGTAGATAAGAGATTATTGTTATTATTTGACATATGCGAACTGTCGAAATTTTAAGATATCATCTACTTTTGAATCGTATTCTTGTTGACAAATGTGGAAAGGTATGAATGAGAACGAATATCTTTATACATATATTTCTGACGAAGATATAATCAAAACCAGTTAAATACATCTCTTGTATTGTGAAGATATTCGTTCTTATTCATACCTTTCCACAATCATCTACTTTTATTAAATGATTAGTCATTGGTTTCATCTCGTTATTTCCTATGACATACTGCATAACATGATGTATCCTGCTAGCTCACAGACCATGTGTTCACCATGAGGCTTGTACCAGCATGGAGCCCTCTTGGTGCGATTCCAAATACACGCCCCAAGTGGACAGCCACCTTGATGCCGGGGTCATATGAATATAAATCGACCCAGCTTGACCCAGCTCTCATTCAGACACAGACTCACCTTTTCTCCGACAAGACCCGGCCTCTCCGCTCACCCTACACGCGGCGGCGCCCTCGCTCGGGTGGGCTAACACGAGGCACCATCAGCGCCCACGTCTCGTCTCGTGCTCTGTTCAACTCGTGTGTTAACTCTTAAGAAGAAAGAGTGCCAGTATCTCTATAGGAGATGCATAACCTTTTATATTGGTTTCATGTTCTTTCCCATTATACAGGTTTCTGTTTATCGACGTTTTAATGCTTAGTGTTTTAGAGTATACATGAACCTTTCACTACAAACTTTACATTCTTTAATTTGTCTATCGTTGGAATACTACGCTTAAGAATACGTGAACGATACCCTCAATCAAGCTGTGGTGAATTTCCCTTCTCATCCACCGCTTGACCTTGCTGTATGCACTTATAATAATAATTTTCTGCTACATTATTGAATATTCTAACCGACTTACTCTGACTCTAATTCCATCATCACTCTTTAATTTTCCGTTTCTTATTTTTCTGCGCTATTTGCTGCGAAGATGGACTCAATGTAACATCACTGTCATGTTTCTTGGCTGGTTCTTGGGGTAATTTGTCTATCTTTTCATTGCAAGTTATTCGTATGTGTGATAGAAATCATAAAGAACTAAACTATTGTATATTTAAGCTTTCATGTGGTTTCTTATTTTGCATTTTCCTCATGTAATTTCTTTTTTATCAACTGATGACATTAAAGTTCTGCGTGGCAAATAACTACCGTGTTTCCATTTATATGATTAGTAGCTTTCATTGTTATACTAGTTGTTTGTGTGGAAGAGGAATAGTCTGCCATTTACTCTGCCTCTGGTGACTGTTAATTCCCCATCATACATGCAAATGGCAACTGCTTTTTTCGTTAAAGGGTTCATCAAATCGTAAGTGTAGATTCTAATAAAACCTTTCTATAGCGGATACAGTGTCCATAAATTATCACAGTTGGTGTGTCCTTTGAGGTCACTTTTTGAAGAACATTATGTACTTTCTCTTCCTTTCATAGTTCTATTTCATATGTTCTAAAATGGGGCTGTACATGCTCTTTTTAATTAATCATATCTATACTTATGCAACTTTTGCCAAGGTAGCTCTCTCATAGGTCCCTCTAAAGCAAGTTTCGTTCAGCTGTACTTGTTCATCATCCTTGATTAATTCACAAGCAAATAGTTCTTTTATTTCAGTTATTCCGAATCTTAATGTCATTTGCCCGAGTACAGAGATTGATGCTGCTAACCTATTCCAAGTAAGAGCTTGCAGTGGACTAAATCTATTTCACTTTTCAAGTCCCCCAATATCATACGATTAATGCTGACAGATACAATACTGCCGAGATGTATATGATTCTTATATCATTCTAGTGTTACACTCTTTGACAGTCTTTGAGTTTCTTTCCATATTGTGTCAAGACTCGCTTTTTAGATTAAAAGTTCCACTCTTCTTTAAACTTCTCTCATGGTTTTCAGTGAGGGTGCTTGGAACAATATGTCTTCAGCATACCATACAAGTAAGACGTGTATTTGGGTACTGTGTCTTGGCAATGGTATTCATCAACGCATTAAACGCTCTCCTCGAGGAATACCCAATGTCAGCTCGGAATAATAACCTTGAAAGAATATTCTTCATTCTGCATCTAGAAATTCTTTGATCCATGCCAAGAGTTCCCCCTCGTACACCTTATTCGCATAACACATATTATCCTTCTTATTGTCAAATGCAATTTTCAGATCTACCGAAGGCAGAGTATTAGAATTTATTTGATCAAATAAAACAGTCAGACAATGCATTGTTTTCCTGCCATAAACCCATTAACATTCATATCAGGTTTGCTATTAGGCTTCCACAGCAGTCTGTTTAAAAGCATTCTTTCGACTGTTTTACATAAATACGATGTTGAAGAGACATGCCTGTGTGCTTCTGGATATTTAAGTTTTGGTGTGAGGATAATCCCAGCTTCTTTCTATGTTTTTCGAGTATTAAATAAGAAATATAGTGGGTTCCCCTTTGCCTTTGCCAAAACACATTATATATGTGATCCCTTTACTCCCCGGTGCTGTGGATTTTCATCCATTTCCCACTCAGTAAAAGGGTTAACTGCATATTCAATTTCTAGATAAGTATTTTTATTTGCCTTTGATTACGGTCCGATTTCTTTAATTTATTTGCAATATCGCTGGCTATTGATTCCTGAGAGGATGCCAATGCCCACTGTTCCATTCACTCGTTTGCTTTCTCTCCTGCAACAGGGTATGCTATCGTCATACTTGTTTGCCCTCTTGCTATTCATATATTTTTCCCATATATTTGACGACTTTTCTTATCAGCAGAATCTGTAAATAGCCATTTTTTTCCTTTAAAAAATTCCCTAGCTTGCTTAGCTAAAAATATTAAGTTTTTGGACTTGTACTTTAGTTCTCAATGTCGTCGTGATATTTCCTTTACAATCTATGAACTTTACTATCGAAATGCCATTTATCTGACCTCTGCTATTTGCATATTTGATGTAAGTCGGATTATAGTTGCTCTGTTACTTTTATTATTCAAATCATTCGTAAATTCATTACCTGGCATGATATACGCTTCGAATACGCTTTTAATGCCAATACTAGTCCTTTTAGCTGGTGTCCCATTTTGCATTTTTTTTTTTTTTTTTTTTTTTTTACATTACATACCAAATCCCAATGACCAGTTACTAACCCTCTCTCTACTTCCGATGTATTATCAGTCTCTGCATAATCTCGTCTCTCTTTAGCAATATGAATTCCCTCGTTTGGATTGAATATTTCTAAATCCCCTTTTAATTCCTAATAAATTTAAAGAATCTCCCATTGTTACTACTATTACCAGGTGTCCCAATGTGGATTGATGTTGCATTTATATCACCAACTAATAACGAAGATTCTTCATTGAGAAATCAATTCATTGTGGAATCATATTAATGTCTTGTTTACCATTGTCGATGTATTCATTGGTTACGTTTAGTTTAAAGTAGCATAAGTGCACTTTAGTAATTGGTAGATAATTTCCTTCACCAAAATCTGAGCCAATAACGGTCACGGGGATATTTCGAACCAAAGTAATCAAATATTTATTTCCGTGAACACTTGGCACAGTGAATTTCTGATAACCATATTATCTACCAGGAAATTCTTAAACTCTAGTTCGTTTAAACGCAACTATATCCGTACAGTTTATTCAGTGTAATGTAAAGAATCGTAAAGCTTACTTTTTAAACGGTTTACATTTCAGTTAAGTGTGGCTACAGTCTCAAATGCTTGATCCCTTGTCCCAACATTCAAGATCACATACCTTGGTAATATACCCTAAAAACGTCCCCCCCCCCCCGAAAGTCTGCTAAATGTTTTATTTCTTTTCTATGTCAGTTTCATCCAGTGTAATATTCTGGATTGTTTACCCACGCTACAGCACGTTGTAGGGAAGTATGGAATCCTACTTCCCTGCCTCATCCCGTCCTCGTGTTGTCACCGTCCTTTCCACTACCTCTCCGTCACTACTGCTCACATTCGTCAGCCGTGTCTTATTCTTTCTCCTCTCCCTTCTTTTCACCTTCTCGGTGAATTCGTCTGCATTCATCCAAGCCATCTAGTTCCAGCTCATCTGGGAATAGGTCCATGAATGGTGGTGGCTCGTCTCCGGTTTGTTTACCTTTCCTGGCTTTGCTGCAGCATTCTCTTCATCACCAGAACATGGCTCTCGCTCGCTCGTTGTGTGTGTGTGAGAGAGAGTGAGAGTGAGAGTGAGAGTGAGAGTAAGAGTAAGAGTAAGAGTAAGAGTAAGAGTAAGAGTAAGAGTGAGAGTAAGTGTAAGAGTAAAAATAAGTTAGAGTTAGAGTTAGAGTTAGAATAAGAATAAGAATAAGAATAAGGATAAGAGAGAGAGAGAGAGAGAGAGAGAGAGAGAGAGAGAGAGAGAGAGAGAGAGAGAGAGAGAGAGAGAGAGAGAGAGAGAGAGAGAGAGAGAGAGACGTTGCATTCGGTGTAACTTTGACGATACTTTCAGTGCAATAATATGTCGTCATCTCAGCGAGCAATATTGTGGGAAATGCCTCTCACTTCGCGTAATACAGCGAAGCAAAGGTTTGAGAATTATGCTTAACAATCCAAGGGCATGCTACACACGACAGTACTTACAGCATATAATAAGCCAATTTGCCTTTTTAAACCTGGCAGGGGGAATCACGTTCACAAATCATCAACAATTCTGGCTGAATGATATCTACCCGATTTGATATTAGATCAGGCAGAACCTGTGACAAAGCGATAGATAAGTGAAGACAGGACTTGACTTTCATTTTTAGCGTTTTTTTATTATTATACAGTGACGAAATTCCTACGTCTCACTCCACTGGCGTATCAAACTATGCAAATTTGACCTTACACGCTCATTTGCATAGTTTGATGGCGTGAATTATTGTGGTTAATTTGTCATATATTTTGAAGTAGTTCTTTTACATGGCACAGACTTTGCGAATCATTTGAAATTTCTCTTTTTTCCTCCTTTCCATTTATTTATTTATTTATTTTTTACCTGTCTATTCATGAACCATTCTCATTCACACTGCTAGCGCTGAATCTAACTTTTTTTTTATCATAATATAACTCTACATAAAATGGCGAATTAAGCTGTCAGATCATCATCTTTATTTCTTGTTCATAATAATAAAAGATTTTCTTCTTGATTTATTCCTCTCCGCCTTCTTTTAGGTCACTATTTGAAGGTTATGGCTAATCAATAATAATAGCAATAATAAAAGCATACGCACACACGCGCATAAGCCTACACAACCATTCATAATCATTCACAGAGACAGATCTAAGTGCACTAAACATTCGCATGCAAAAAAGAAATAAATAAAGAAACAAACAAACACAAAACACATGCACATACACAAATACATTTACCATACCAAAAATACTTATAGACACAAGTATTCCCTCTCTCTCGCAAAAGACCCTCCAAAGAAAAAATAAAGGAAGAAAGAAAGAAAGAAAGAAAGAAAAAAAACGAGTATCTCTTCTTCCATTCATATAAACCCAAAAAAAAAAAGAAGAAAAAACACGAATACCTTTTCCCTCGTTCAAAACACTCACAGAGACCTAAAAAAATAAAATAAAAGAAAGAAAGAAAAAAAAATAAAAATAAAAAAGACACGAATACCTCTTCTCTCGCTTAAAACATTCACATAAACAGAAAAAAAACAAATACCTTTTCTCTCGCTCAAAACACTCACAGAAACCTAAAAAAAAGAAGAAAAAAAGAGAAACTAGAAAGAAAGAAAGAAAGAAAGAAAAGAAAAAAAAAAACGAATACCTCTTCTTCCATTCACATAAACCGTAGAAAAAAACGAATACCTTTTTTCGCTCAAAACACTCACAGAAACCTAAAAAAAGAAAAGAAAATAGAAAGAAAGAAAAAAACGAATACCTCTTCTTCCATTCACATAAACCCTAAAAAAAAACAAAAAAAAAACACGAATACCTTATCTATCGCTCAAAACACTCAAAGAAACCTAAAAAAAGAAGAAGAAAAGAAAGAAAGAAAAAAGAAAATAGAAAGAAAAAGAAAAAAGAAGAAAAAAAAACACGAATATCTCTTCCCTCGCTCAAAACACTCAAAAAAACCTAAAAAAAAAAAAAGAAAAAAAAAAAAGAAAAAAGAAAATAGAAAGAAAAAGAAAAAAGAAGAAAAAAAAACACGAATACCTCTTCCCTCGCTCAAAACACTCAAAGTAACCTAAAAAAAGAAGAAGAAAAGAAAGAAAGAAAAAAGAAAATAGAAAGAAAAAGAAAAAAGAAAAAAAAAACACGAATACCTCTTCCCTCGCTTAAAACATTCACATAAACCTTTAAAAAAAAATGAATTCCTTTTTTCTCGCTCAAAACACTCACAAAAAAAAGAAAAGAAAAAAGAAAGAAAGAAAGAAAGAAAAAAACGAATCCCTTTTCTTCCATTCACATGAACCTAAAAAAAAAAAAAAAAAAAAAAAAAAATACTTTTTCTTTCGCTCAAAACACTCACAGAAACCTAAAAAAAAAAGAAAAGAAAATAGAAAGAAAGAAAGAAAAACGAATACCTCTTCTTCCATTCACATAAACCTTAAAAAAAGAAGAAAAAAAAACACGAATACCTTTTCTCTCGCTCAAAACACTCACAGAAACCAAAAAAAAAAAAAAAAAAAAAAGAAACTAGAAAGAAAGAAAATAGAATACCTCTTCTTCCATTCACATAAACCTTAAAGAAAAAGAAAAAAAACACGAATACCTTTTATCTCGAACAAAACACCAACAGAAAACAAAAAAAAAAAAAAAAAAAGAAAAGACAAATAAAGAAAGAAAATAGAAAGAAAAAATAATACGAATACCTCTTCTCTCGCTTAAAACATTCACATAAACCTTTAAAAAAAACGAATTCCTTTTTTCTCGCTCAAAACACTCATAAAAAAAAAGAAAAAAAGAAAAGAAAAAAGAAAGAAAGAAAGAAATAAAAAAAAAGAAAAAAGAAAGAAAGGAAGAAAAAACACGAATTCCTTTTCTCTCGCTCAAAACACTCACAGAAACCTAAAAAAGAAAGAAAAAAAAGAAAAAAGAAAGAAAGAAAGAAAGAAAGAAAGAAAAACACACGAATACCTCTTCTCTCGCTCAAAACATTTACATTAACAAACATCGACTCCCTTCTCCTCCCCCCCCCCCAATCACAAACACCCCTCCCCCCACAAATCACAAACGACGCTCCTAGAAAGAAACACATGATCATCGCTCACAAACACAACAACAACTACAACGTGCTAACAAACACAAACAAATAAAACAAAAGACATACAGTCCCTTATCCACACAAAAAACAAGCAAACAAACATTCAAACACACATACAAAGCGCATAAACAAACACTCCACGATAAAAGAACTTACACCTCTTCCGACAAACAAACACACAAACTGGAGCACA